>NW_008333388.1:2937970-2972027 GCF_000622305.1 Nannospalax galili
TATATATATATATATAGTAAGACTTATTAAAGTACAAATTAAGAAAGGTAAGCTTTATGGGAGCTTACCCATAGAGGAGAGGGCTCAGTGGTAAAGTGCTTGCTACACAAGCATGAAGACCTGAGTTCAGATCCCAGTACCCATACAAAAGGCCAGGAGTGGCAGTGTGTGCCTGTAACCTCAGTGATGGGGTAGGGGCCAGAGACAAGTAAATCCTGGGGCTTGATGTTCAGCCAATGTAGCCAGGCCCCAAGTTCCAGGTTCAGTGAGATGCTGTCTCAAATAAATAAGGTGGAAAGTGGTTAGAGGAAGACACCTGATGTTGAACTCTGGTCTCCACATGTGCCCGTAAAAGGGAGGGAGGGAGGAAGGGAGGGAGAGAGGGAGGGAGGGAGGGAGTGAGTGAGCAAGTGAGAGAGAGAGAGAGAGAGAGAGAGAGACTAAGATTAAAAAATTAACATCTTGAACTGGAAAGATGGCTCAGTGATTAAGAGCACTGGCTGCTCTTATAGAAGACCTGGGTTTGAGTCCCAGCACCCATATGGTGGCTAACAACAGTCTGTAACTCTAGTTCCAAGGGACCCAACTCTCTTCTCTCCTCCAGGGGCATTGCACGTCACAGGTGCACATATATATACATATACATATATTTGTATATGTATATATGTCTAGGTGTAACACTCATACACATAAAATAAAAATAAATAAATTTTAAAAATCAACATTTCAATTTCTAGAAACCCAGTAGTTAGTCCAATGGGCAAGCCCCTTTGAAGACCAGTGGTCTGGGCTTGTTCACAGTTTGTGACTTTGACTATGAGTTGGGAGAAAGCTGCTTGCTTGCTGACAGCTCTGTACTCCTGTCGCATGCGCTGTGCAGCTCCTACCAGGCACTCCACTCATGTTCTAGCTGGATGAATGGAGCAATGAATGGGGCATCAGGATTGGGAACGATCACAGGAGAGAGGGGAGGTTGTCTGTGAACCTCTGCAGGCTGCTGAGCCCTGGCTGCTTGGCAGGGAGGCAAACCACGCACTCACCAGCCTGGCTCTTCCCTGCTGGCCAACCTGCATTTGTAGGAAGTCAAAGCAGCCGCCAGGATTTCGATAAACCTCACACTCACAGAAACTCAAGAACGAAAGTGGTTATATCTACTGAGAGTGATGCTCAGAAAATGAACTTGTGTTTCCCTCTGCTCCCCGAATTGATGTGCCCCAATTCTCAGAGCTAGGGTTTGTGGTTAGAAGAAAGGCTATGTTAGATGGCGGGAGCAACTGTAGGCGTTGAAATATCAGTGTTTAAAGATCAAGCTCGCCTAAGGAGTTTTCAGTAATTCAAGCTGCTGAAATCTGGATGATGACTCTCATTCTCTGAGAAGGGCTCATCCCTTTCCTAAGGTACCTGATGACCCAGAACACAGGAGATTTAAAGATTCCTATGAGCTCTGTGAGCTGGGGACTTAGGAAAGGAAGTCACTGAACAATGGCATTGCAAATACACAAGGCAAAACTGACCCTCACATTCTCTCTCTCTCTCTCTCTCTCTCTCTCTCTCTCTCTCTCAATATATCTCAGTCTCTCTCTGTGTGTGAAATAAGCATACAGCCAAGTTTAGCTAACTGCCTGCCATCCAGTAGATTTCAAGAGATGTCAATTTCTTGGCCCTTTTTTTTGTGCTTTTGTCTCAGCTGTCTTCAAACTCCGGATCCATCCAAATTCTTTCTCTCTCCCCACCTACCTGAATCCCTGGAGGAAGTACCCCTCCACCAAATTCCTCCAGCACTTACTCTCTGGGCCACATAGTGTAGGAATGATCACACTCTGTCCAGCATTACCTGCAAATCGCTTTCTGCCTGTTTGTGCTGTGTATGCCTGCTCTGCATTTACAAGCACTGCTAACCTTAAGGGCAGCATGCACGGGACCCGGGATGGCTGCACTGGGTCCTATCCCTGCCACATACTGACATTACATCATCAAATCTCTGAACTTCAATTTCTTCAACTGTAACTCTGAGATAATGATTTTTGCCTTCCAGGGCTGTTGCTGGAGATAATGGGTGCGAAAGTGCGCAAATCATTGCCGAAAGTAAAGTGCTGTTATTATCACCTCCGTTGAGTCTATACAGCCCCTGCCTTCTCTGCCTGGTGGGGTGTAACTGATAAATACTTGATTGATTGAAGATGGAATTGCTCAGTGACAGCTCCATTCTTAGGCTGCGCTAACCTCTAATCCTGCAATTACTTCCTTCATTGGCAGTGAAAAACCTCTTGTTTCTACAGCCCTAAGTGCCCTCCGTCTTCAGCTGATTAGGCTAGGACAGCTGTATCCCGGGGGGGGGGGGGGAGGACAGAAATATGCCCCAAGAAGTTGACCCTAGGCTGCGCCATCATGCCTCAGACAGACAGCACCTGGTATCACCTGGAAAGGTGGGGGCAGCCTTGGGGGGCAGTCGCTGGGTAGGAGACTCTGCAAGCCCAAGGAACATAAAGCCTTTCTGTTAAAGGTATCACGGCATTGATGGAAGCTTGTAGAATATTTCCCTGCTAGGCTTCATAAATGAGAAAAAGGAGGGTGTGTGTGGCAGCCACCCACAGGCAGCGAGAAAGCCAATATTCTCTTTGGGAGGTTTTGATAAGAAGCCGGCAGTTACTTTTTTCCCCTTCTTCAATGAAAACTCTGGTTTGGGCTTGCTGGCAAATGCCGTGTGAAGCTCATCTTTTATTAGTCTGCCGAACAATGTTATTGGTTATAATTGGGGCAATTATGAGCTGCTGGAGGAAGCTAAACACAGATGTTTAAGCCTTGGAATCAGGGTATTCAAGTCCAAAGCAGCATGCTTTAAATAGCCCCGTTCCCGAATCATTCTGCCTTACTTGAAATCCCCCCCAAACTTGTCGCTGTTCAAAGGGAGATGGGGAGAGGAGAGGATGGATACAGAGGGAGGGGAAGCGAGACACACGACGGCTCTGGGGAGACGCACAAAGAGAGGAGGAGGAGGAGGAGGGAAAGAAGGAGGCCGAGGGAGAGCAGCAAGAGTTTAGATGCTCTTTGTGACTGTGAATGAGAGTTTCACACGACCTGGGCAGAGACCTTTAGGAGGGGCAGATGGGCAGCAGGGCGAGTAGGAGGAAGATGCCAAGAAATAAAGATCTCAAAACAACTCAGGACCTGGAGGACCAAGGTCATGGCTTCAGAAAAGCCCATGAAATTTCCTTTGCCGTCCAGCCATGTGCACAGGTGGAGCTCAGCCGCAGGCTTTTCCCCACATCATTAGCCATTTCCATTCGGATGTGAGAGAACTCAAATTTGAATGGCATCAAGTTCAAGGATACCTTGAGAAGCAGCTTGTGCAAAGAGCAGGAAGCCACAGAAAGGTGCCAGGGGCTGCCCGGGGCCACTCCCAATGGCAAGCCCTCCTCCCTCCGGTGCCTGCTGCTTGCCTCCCTCTCTCCTGTGGCCACCTCTTCCATGTATAGGCGTCACCAGGTAGGGACCACAACTGGGAAAGCAAAACTTTTCATTTCCAAGTTCAGCTTTCTTACATATCTCTCTTTGAGGTTGACCAACCTTCAGCCCTCCCCCTTCCCTACCATCAGAACACTGGGAAATAAGATGAATGAAGCCATAATCTCACAAGAGGCCAGCAGCAGCCACAGTGGACAAAAGACAGAAGCCGAGGAGCCAGCCGGGCTGCCTTGCTCTCCGCAGAGGCTCCAGGCAGAGTTAGTGCTGGCTGGCTGGTACTGGGGGTCACATGCAGTTCCTACCTGACGCTGTCCGTCACAGGGCTCCCTCAGATGCAAGGCTTGTTCCTCCGTGTCAGCCACACCAGCATATATATCCTTCCCCCACGCACAGCCCTCCCCTTCCCTGCCCACCTCGATGACACATGCCTACGCTGACCCCCTTCATCAACCAAACAGCCCAACTACAGTCCTGCCCGGCCGGCCCCCTCCCCTGCTCTGCGCTCAGACTTGTGACACGCCAACCTCCCCATCAATCCAGCCTCCAGCCTGCTTCACCTGGACTCGGTTCAGTCAGGATCCCTTAGCTGCCTCTCTGGTTGCTTCCAGAGGCACTGCGAGGATGGCCAGCCGGGAAGATCGGGCAGATCACTCACAAAAACAGACTCCTGGAGACCGGATGAGACAGACCCCAAATCCTGGAGTCTTCTTCAGTAACCTTTCTGCTTGAAGAGAGAGGAACAGGCAGCAGGCAGGAGGGAGGGGAAGCTGATGCCCAGTTCCCACTGGCTCAGAGAAGAGCTGAACCGAGTCCTCTTAATGTCCTGGTCCCACTGGGGTGGCAAGGGCCAGGACACTTGGGGTGGCTCTGGAGGTGTTTCCACAGGTGCCCACAGCATGGTGCAGAATGCATTGCAGAGCACAGGCTCACAGGGAGCAGCAAAGATTCTGGCGTCTCCCTTCTGTGAGCCTCAGGTCCTCCTCTGTAAAACAGGTGCTCCACCTCTGGGGTGGCTGGGAGCAGAGCAACGAGATTCTGTCTGTCTGGGACACGGAGGACTTTTAATAAATGCTAGTGTTGTGTTCTCCCCCATCACATCCTATTTTCATGCCAACTGGTGCCACCCGAAGTCTCATGTCAGCACCTAGGGTTACAATATGAGGGTTTCCAGCTGCTGCTGCACCCTAGGGTGTTGGAATCTGGTGAAGATACCCTAGCCCTTGGTGTGGAACCTCTCTTCTTCTCAGTTTAGGCAGAGAGAGGTCTGCAGACAAGGTAGCTCCCAGGCAGCCAGGGCTCAGCGTTTGCCACATCCCTGGAGACCCCCTTTACTTGACCCAGGAGAATTGCACTGGGACTTGGTCCTTGGTTTTCCTGAGAAGATCTAAAATATTCCAGAGCTGTAAGGGTTAAGCTTTCATCATCCAAGTGGCACAAGCGTTCACTCAAGCGACAGGGCAGACTCCTTGATGGACCCAGGACTGGGCAGAGGAGGGTTAGAGGAAGCGCCTGCCCTGATCATCGAGAGGTGCAGTATTTCTTTTAAGTGTGATGGAACTGTTTTGCGATGGTGAATTCCGAGTTATAGGAATAATTTCTCAATAAAAAGCTAACAACAAGCAATCAAGCACCTGCCCAGGTGAAGCACATAGTCTAAAAAGAAAATCCCTAGTCATCTGGGATCACAGTGACAAGGCCCAGGGGACCAGCATGCCGGTGGCTCTGCACATAGATCTCTGATGTCCAGACTTTACGCTTTGTTACTACAAATCCAAGCAGCCACTGCGAACTCTTTGGGAAATCATGCTTTCTGCATGACAGGGCAGTTTTTCATCCTGCAGTGCAGTGGGGTCCCAAATCTGGAGCCTCATTTCACATGCTGTGGCTGGAAGCTGTACAATATCTTCCCACTCCCGTTTGCTATTTTTAGAAAATATTTTTATTGATTCAAGAATTTCATACAATGTATTTTGATAATATTTAGACCCCACCCCACACTTTCCACCTCCACCCTCTGACTTTATGTCCTCTATTATTACTATTTTTTTTTTAAGACCTATCGAGTCTAATCTGTGTTTCCCAAGTGCGCCTGGGTGTGGGTCTATCCCTTGGAGTCCAGTCAACCTACCAGTCATCACACCAGTAAGGAAAACCAACTCTTCCTCCCCCAGCACACATAAGGCACCACTAGATCCTCAGCTGGGGCTAGGGCTTCCTGCCCACCTCCCCCATCCATGATGGGCCGCTGTCTGGCTTGGGTTTCTCCCGTTGCTATCGAGCAGTGTCTGATTTTATTCTAGATGACAACGTGCTCAGCTAAAAGCCTAAAGTCAAGCCACTAGTCTTTAAGGTAAGATTTGGGGAAAGTTCTTTTAAGGGGGTCATCTTAGCTGGAAGAGGCCATTTCTTTTCCCTTCCTCCTCTCTTGGAACACAACTATAGTAATGAGTTCTAGCAGCTCTCTTAAGACAAGTTTGAGGCTGAAAGCTGAACCACTTTTCTTATTGTTCAGGACAAATATTGGACAAAACGACTTAAGGAAGGAAGGGTATATTATGGCTGACAATTGGAGGGTACAGGCTATCCTGGGAAGTTAGAAGGGCAGGAGTTTGAGGTAGGTGGTTACATTGTAGCCACAGTCAATGAATTCTGGTGCCCAGCTCACTCTCTCTTTCAGCCTGGAATCCCAGGCAATGGAATGGTACCATTCACATTTAGGCGCTTCTTCCTTCCCCAATTAACCCAATCAAGAAACTCCCTCACAGACATGCCTAAGAGGTGTGTTTCCATGGTGATTCTAAATCCCACCAGGTTGACAATCAAGGTTAATCATCACAAAATCCATAGGCTAAAGACATACAGATAGAGGTTTCTGGGTCCCCTATGGCTCCAAGCTGCCACATTGACCCTGGACTGCCAGCCATCACTTTCTTTTAAAGGGAAAAACTCAAACCTTTATTTCCAGTGTCAGCAAGGCTTGGGTTACATGTTGCAGCATTGCAGTCAATACAAAAGTCAGAGGCTTAAAATGACAGACCCCTGGCTTGGCTCATGATTCTGCAGTCTGGGGAGTCAGGCTGTGCTCAGCAGGGCCGCTCTGGCTTTAGTGTGATGCTCTCATGATCCTCTCATTCTCTGCAACCAGCTGCAGACTGGACTCCAGGGGCTGGCTGGCTGCTGGCTTAGGGGTGGGCTCTGCCCCTCTCCACATAGCTCTCCTTGCTGTGTCCTTTATATGGCCCCAGCACACGTGGTCTCACAGCAAGACTGCAGTACAAGTGTAACCAAACCCAACCAAGCAAGGGCGAATCAGCCAGTGGGTCCTCTTGTGGCATCAGAGTAGAGCTGGCATTTTACTGCTTTGCTGAATGTCTTGTCTGAGGCAGTCCTTGGGTTGTCCAGGGCCAGGTGGACTGGAACTAGAAAGTCATGAGACAAACAAAAGGGGACAGCTGTCCACAGCCAGCCTACACCGTCTGTTCTAAGTTACTGCTTTGACTTTTCTGTTACGTCTTCTCAAATGACATACCTGTCATTCATTTGGTACCTTCTGAGAATGTTGAAAGAGTCAAATGCTTTTCTGCTCCTGCAGCTCAGGGAAAGAAAAAGCAAGAGTGGACAGTTAATACCTCTGACCTTTTCTTTCCTCATTCATCAAATGGGAGAGGTAAAGCTAGTGGCCTAGAGGTTCTCTGGGGGTCCAATGAAGAGGCATGCCATGTAAGACTATCTCCAAGATGGAGGGAACCCATGTCTGCCACAAATGAGGGCTTTCTTCTGGGTACCTTGTAGCAGAATCATGGTGCCCTGAGGCCCATGGCTTCCCTGTTCCACAGGTGTAGTGACTGGTTGGAGAGCTGCAAGTTGCCATCTGCTTTTCTGACTGAGCAGATGCCGTATTAAAATAGCTCAGTTGGTAAAGTAGTTGTCTTATAAGCATGAGAACTTGAGTTAGATACCCCAGAACTTATGTTAAAAAAGCCAGGCAGGCATGGTGGTATGGAATTGTAATTTGTGTCCTGGGGAGGCAGAGACAGGTGGGTCCTTGGGATTTGCTGGCCAGGCAGCTTAGCCTACTTTGCAAGTACCAGACCAATGAGAGGCTGTGTCTCAAAAAACAAAATGATGGCACCTGAGGAATTATGCTGAGGTTATCCTTGCACATGCACACACAAATAGTTGATGTTGCCAGGCATGGTGGCACACACCTTTAATTTCAGCACTCAGTAGGCAGAGGCAGATGGATCTCTGTGAGATCTAGACCAGCCTGGTCTAAATAGTGAGTTCTAGGTCATCTGGGGCTACAAGGAGACCCTGTTTCAGACAAACAAAAAAGCACAAACAAAAACATAGTTGATATTATGGTTTGAAACCGAAATGTCTCCCCTTGGCTGATTTGAATGCTCAGTCCCCAGCTGAGCTTTTAGGAGATGGACCTGGGAGAGGTAGGTTTCTAGGGATGGGCCATAGCACGGGATACCCACCCTTGGTTCCCATCTAAGCTCTGTTTCTGATCTACCACCATGTGAGGAGTCTCCACCATACTCTACTGCTGTATGAGCTCTACCATGAGGGACTGCAGCCATCTGAACACGAGCCATAGTAAACCCTTCCCATAAGGTGTTTCTGTCAGCTTTCGGTCACAGTGACAAGAAAGGTAGCTAATACACTTGGTGAGAAAACTCACGGCACCTAATTTCTCCTCCTTTTGTGTTATCCACATGAGCTTGTCTCTCTTTTACAATAGAGGACCCAAAGCCCAGACCAGGAAGATTAGACTCCAGCAGTTATGGGTGAGTCTTGAGACAGGCTGAGCATACTCTTAGAACAATCATCAGAGTCTCCCTGGAGGGGAAGTGTAAGGGAAAGAAGGTGGTCAGAACCTTGCTAGTCCCTCAGGTGAACCTCACCAATCTCCAACCACCCAGACTTTCCCCTCTCAAGACTAAGAGTGCCTTCTTCCCAGGTAAATGACTGCCCTGGATTTACTTGATGAATCACCTACCTATAGGCAATTGATCTCCTTAGTAACCATAGCAGCAGGATCCCAGCTGGAAAAGCTGCTGCTTTTTTCCAAAGAGGGCAACCCCACTTCACATTTTAAGACTCTTTCAAGTTGGAATGTAAGAGGACTTTAAAAATAGACACATCTCTCCACAATTTTGTGTCAAAATGTGGATGGGCTTTTGAACTATTGCAGGCAAGGTGAATTTCAGTGTTGTGTAAGAAATAGGTCCCCTCCACCTGATTTATTTATTTATTTATTTATTTATTTATTTATTCTTTTGCAGTGCTGAGGATGGAACCTGAGCTTTGCACATGCTAAGCAAGTGATGCACTACTGGGCCACATCTCCAGCCCAAGATAAAAAGATAGTACATAAAAATCGTCCATATCTAGGATTACCATGTGATAGAGGGATTCTGTCAACAACACAGGATGACCAATAAGGGTAGTTAGCATCTCCATCAAGCATTGATTGCTTCTCTGTGTTGGGATACTCCCAGTCCTCTGTTCTAACTATTTTGAAACACACAGTAAGTCACTGCTAACTGTGCTATAGAGGCTAGAACCTAGTCCTCCTGTCTAACTGTTTGTACCTCTTGTCTAATTCTTCCGTTTGCTCCCTCCCCTTGCAGCTCACTGTCTGGTAACCATCGCTCTGTTTTCTGCTTCCTCAACTTTAACACTTTTTGTTGAAATAGGGTTTTGGCATTTTTCTAAGACTGATCTCAAACTCTTGGGCTTAAGTGATCTTCCCGCCTCAGCCTCCCAAGTAGCAAGGACTATAGGCGTGCTCCACCACAGCAGGTGAAGTTCAACTCAAAATTAAAAAAAAACAACAACCAACTTTATTTATGTGTGTGTGTAGGTATGCATGTGCTACAGCATGTGTGTGTGTAGACCAGAAGACAACTTTTGGTAATTGGCTTTCTTCTCTTACCATGGGGTTGGGGACCAAATTTAGGTCATCACATTTGTGCTGCAAGTGCTTTTACCCACTGAGCCACTCTATCGGCCTCTAAGTTCAACTTTTAAAGCTCCTTTACATAAAGAAAATGTGGTGTTTGTCTTTCTGTTTTAGCTTATTTCACTTAACATAATGCCTTACAGTTCTGTCCACATTGTTGTTATGACAGGATTTCATTGTCTTCGGGTGTGTGTGTGTGTGTGTGTGTGTGTGTGTGTGTGTGTGTGTTTAAATCAGCTCATAGGTCTGTCACCATTTGCATAAATTCCACACCTTAACTATCATGAAGAGTACCACAATGAACAAGGGTGTACTGGTATCTCTTTGGTACTTGTTCCAGTTGGTATCTATCCAGTAAAGAATACTTGAATCCTAAAATCATTCTACTTCCCTTTTTTTTTTTTTTTTCCTTTCTGCACCCTTATCTCTACTGTGGATTTTTTTGTTTGTTTGTTTTTTGATGACAAGGAATCCAATCGGTGTAAGAGGACATAAAGCTGGAGTTGTAAGAGTTGGGCGAGTGCAGCTTGCATGCAAAGAGCCAGTGATTGCCTCTGTGAGTGTGGGAGTGAGTGCTATGCTAAGTACTTTGAGAACTTGAGGGATCCTAACCCTGGTGAGCTCACCTGGGCCTCATGAGTTATGCCGACAAGTGCTGATCCACATAGCCTATGCTGCAGTGGCTCTGATGATTAGAGAATTAGAAAGCCCACAATAGGCACTAATTGTAAGTTCAGGATGGGAGTGAAATAGAGGTTCAAGCAAGGAGAGCGATGACATGATGTTTATTATTTCTGAACAAAATGTTAAGATACTGAAGACAAATTACAGGTTCTGAGTGGGCTGAAAAGTGGCAGTCAGCATCTACACAGGCAAGTCTAGGGGTTGGGGGTGCAGTCAGCTTCTACACAGGCAAGTCTAGGGGTTGGGGGTACAGTCGTTTGACTTGCCAGAGCAGAGATCCCCTGACTGGGTGGATTCACCCACAGGTATTTATCATCCTATCCTTCTGGAGGCCAGGTCACTCTGGAGCCTCTCTTGTTGGCTGGTAGACAGCTACTGTCTCCCCAAGTCCTCATATGGATCTCTTCTCATAAGGACACCAACCATATTGGACTGGGGTTTAAAAAATATTTTTAAAATATATTTTAAAATATTGTTATTTTTATTTTATATGTATGAGTGTATTTTCTGCATGTGTGTAAGTGCATCCATGTCATGCAATGCCCAGAGAGTCAGAAGAGGGCATTGGATTCCTCTGAAACTGGAGTTACAGGCAGTTGTTAGCCACTATGTAGGTGCTGGGAATCAAACCCAGGTCCTCTGCAAGAGCAGCTGGTGCTCTTAACCACTGAACCATTTTTCTAGACCCCTGGGGGCCATTCCAAACATTGCATTTGATCTTAACTACATCTTTGAAGACCTGTCTCCACAGAAGGTCACATTCTGAATACTAGGGTTGGTTAGAGCTTCAACATAGGAATTTTGGGGGAGGGCATATAATTCAGCCTGGAATGGAGAAGTGAAACTGTACCTGTCAGATAGTGGGGACACGGCCCTTGAGAGGGGATGAAAGGCTGCAATGCGGCATTGCAGAAAAAACAGTGTGATTTTTCTACTGCCTGTCCTGCCCCCTAGACCGTCATCCACAGGAAGTGGAATCTGCTGGTGCTAAGCTGACAGTGGTCCCTCGGCTGCCCATGTCAGAGCATGTCTGGAGCTTTTCACACAGGTCTTGGGGCTGTCTATTAGTGGCCCTGTCACTGCTAGGAGATGTACCCTCAACTTTGCTACACCGAGCTCCTTCCCCAGCCACATTCCTACCATGCCCTAACCTTGAATGTTAAGACCATAGAAACGTTAGAAATGGTGGTGTTCAGAATAAGAAGGCATCTGTTCACGTCAGAGCCTGAACATGATCCCTGGAAAATTTTGGAGGCTGTAATTTGATGACAAGAGCCACCAGGGAGGTGGCTCTGATTATTCTTAGGTTCCACACATTCCTGGAAATAGGCACATGTCTCGATGTTGTATATATGAGCCCTCCAGCTTGTTTCCTTGTTAAGTCGAAAGTTTAACACACTAGTCCATTTGCCTTTGAACTCTTAGGAGCATCATAGATCCCCTCTTTCCTCCAAAATCTCCCAGTGCCATCATTCAATGACACACTGATGCTCACGATGATGCCACATCCCCTTTAACTAGCTCCTGTCCAAATTTCCTGTGCCAGCAGTTTCCATTCTCAGAGCCTAGGTTCAGAGTATATTTTAAAGCATTTCCTTCCTTCTCGTTTCTTCCTTCATCCTTGTGTCTGGGTGTTAACTAATGTAATCAATTCATCTTTATCGCCATTGTCAGAGCTTCTGTATCTCGGCTGGCCTGGAACTCAGTATGTAACCAAGAGTGGCCTTGATCGTCCTGCCTTCATTTCCTAAGTGCTGGGGTTACAAGCATGCACCACCACACTGGGTTTATGTGGTGCTGGGGAATCAAACCCAGGGTTTCATGACTGTTGGGTAAGCCATCTACCAACTGAGCTATATATCCTCAGCCCCACCAACTATTTCTTGATACACAAAGGGTCCATTATATCAATAGACAGGGGATTAAATATAAATCTTATAAAGAGCACATATCTGGCTTGGAAGAAGAGGAGCTACCAGAACTAAAAGAGATTTTTGTAAGGTAGTTAGCGTGGTCTCAAAAGATGACTGGGCACTGAAAGGAATTGGATCTCCTCTGGCAGGGATCACAGAAAGACTTGGTGGATGGGGAAATATAAGTGGGGTCTTGAAGAGCAAGTGACATCTGGGTGGGTAGAGAGACTGAGCATGGAAGTGTGGAAGCAGGCTGGGCTGGGAATGCAGGTTGAACAAACCAGCGGAGGCCTTGAAGGGCAGGTGCAGGGGCTCCTAATTCTCCGGCCACAGAAAGACATGGAAAGATTTGCTCAGTGTTTTAGAGCATTCAGCCGGGACTGACACAGAATACTTATGACTGGACAGAGGGGGAGAATGTGTAGGTGTTTCTCTGTTTGTAGCTGGCTCCATGGGGCTTCCTGGAGCTCAGAGCTCCACTAGAAATAGGCAAATAGTCGAGCAACCTCATTGAAAGCTTCCTATTTTTTCGGCAAACAGCATAACATGAAAAATCTCTTAATTGCCTGACATTTCTTATTTCTAGATCAGGAAATCTCTGATCTCCAATCTCGCCTTATCACCATCAGAGGCATGAGAGCCGATTGCAGTACCCACCGGTGCTTCTGTAGAAAACAGCCCCTCGCCCTCTCTTTCCCCTGCCTCACATCAAACAGTGGTTGACTTAAAGCTGGGACGGTGCCATTTCACGGAATTGTGTTCTTTGTGTGAGATGACTATCTCCCCAAAGCTATTTCGTGGTTCTGATGAGGAAAATACAAAATACAGTTTCGGAGGGTAGGGAGAAACAAAGTGGTTTTAGTCCTTTGTAAAAATAAAATAATGTACCCCTAAGTCCAATTTTTCTGTATCAATGAAAAGATGATGACTTAAATGTTTTATTGTGGTCTTCTTGCTCCTCCTTGATTTCTTCCCTTGTTCTAGTCAGACTCGGATACATGGACATATGGACATATGGACACACCATCCCAGTCACAGAGCATTTACTGTGCATCCAAGTGCACAGTTTGGAATGAACTCATGAAAACCAACTGCAAACCTAAAGCCCACATGAAGCAGAATGGTCGGTGAGAACAGCGGGGTTGTTTCTCTGAGGGAAAGGAAGGCGATTGACCTCTTGTGTCCCATGTAACATAGCCTAGTCCCTGCTTAGAACAGGAACTTACCCAGAGTCCCTAGGTTCCACTTCTTCGGGTCTATCACCCACCAAGATGACAGAGTTCCGCAGGCCTGGCCCTGGAAGGCTAAGTTCATACGCGAGCACAGAGAGGACTGACAGAGCAGGCTCCCTCCTGAGGAAGCACATCTGTATTCCAAGCTGCCATACGGCCTCCATGGGGCTGCATCCAGGACCTGAATGTTTTATGGAACCGTTAATAGTGAATTTTCTGCTTGAGTTCCCTGCTGCCTGGAGACAAAAGGCGCTGGAGGCTCCGAGTCAGGCTCCGGGATGGGGTGGGAATATTCCGATTTGCATCCCATAGCTTTTTGCTTGTGCGTGTTCTCAACAAGGCATAAACCTCACTTCCCAGCACAAATCTGCATATTCTTAATAGTTCATCGACAAATACACACTGGGTATCCTGGTGCCAGACACTGTGCCCAGGGTTGCACACACACAGAACGAGACAGGAACACTTCAGTGACACCGTGGAGTCTTCGGAGCTTGAAAAATGCACTTTGTATCAACACGAAGCAGGACACACCCCAATGTGAACAGGATCCAGATGGTTTAAATTAATGAAGCGTAGATTCAGATGAGAGCAGGAGACGGAGGTCAGCTGATAACTGCTGGGGAAAATATTTGGGCATGTGGATTGGGGGAGATGAGCAAGTGTGTGTGGTGGTCTTTCTTTTCAAAATTGTATATTGTGCTATTAAAGTAATACTTAATGCAGTGAAATAGGGACAGAAATGCTGAGGGCGATGAGGATTTTCAAAATGTAGCCAGTCTTTGCAAGCCATACAGTGTTCTGTCTCACTGAAATATCTGCTGAATGAATAAACGTTCCACACAAAACAATTGTCCCGGTAACGTCCTCAGCTGGAAAGATTACTTACGGAGCAGAAAATGGTATTTTCTTCCCAAATGAGAATACTTCCCCCCCACAACTATACAAACAATACTTACTTATGGTAATAAAAATATTTAGAGCGTACAAAAATTGTAAAATGGAAATAAAAAAATTGCTTGGGCTTTCTCAGGGGTTTTGGTTACTATTTGGTTCTATCAATTTTTTGATTTATTTATTTTTATTTTATGTGTATGAGTGTTATGCCTGAAGGTGTGTAAGTGCACCCATATCATACAGTGCCCTTGGAGGTCAGAAGAGGGAGTCAGATTCCCTGGAACTGGAGTTACAGATAGTTGTTAGCGGCCATGTGGGTGCTGGGAACCAAGCCAGGTCTTCTGGAAGAGCAGCCACTGCGCCTAACCACTGAAGCATCTCTCCAGCCATGGTTCTATCAATTTTAAATTTGAAATATGCATATATCTTTAAAGCCCTGCCTCCATGGGACTAGCAGAATTATTATTTTAATATTTTAAATTTACTCTCACAATTTCATACATATATACACAGTATCTTGATCACATCTGCCCTCTCCCCCACCTCCCTTGGATCCTCCCCAACACATGCCCCTCCCATCTTCCACCTTCAGGTCCTCTCAGTTCAATTAGTGCTGCCTGCAAGAGCATGGGCAATCTACACCCCCAAAGAAAAATGACTGTCCCTCCCCCAATGGCCATCAATCGCCAATGATTCCTCAGCTTGCTGTGAAGCCTCATGAGCCCCTTTCTCATCCACATAGCAGTATTATTTACAAGAGCCTAAAGGCATTACCAACCCACACATTTGTAAGGTGGGTAAGTGGAATGTGGCCTAGCCACACAATGAAATAGAATGTAGCTTTAAACAGGAAGGATGCTGACTCATGCTACAAAGCAAATGAACTTTGAAGGGGGGAAAAGAACATTCAGAAAAGGACAAATACTTACCCTAGAGAAGTTAAATCCATGGAGACATAAAGTAGAATGAAGTTTTTCAGGGGTCTGGGGCTGGGGATGGGGAGTTAGTGCTCAGTAGGTATTGGACTTAGATAAGATGAGAGAGTTCTGGAGATGGAGGTGGTGGTGGCTGTACAAGGATGTGAATGTACTTAGTGTACTTGATATGCTAGTGAACAGTACACTCGAAAATGATTGGCATTGGGGCTGGAGAGACGGCTCAGCAGTTAACAGCACTTTCTGATCTTTCAAAGACTGGAGTTCAGTTCCCAGTACCTATATCGGGTAACTCACAAGTGCTTATAACTCCAGTTCTAGGGGAATCCATCACCCTTTTCTGGCCTCTGTGGGCAATGCAACTCATGCACATATCAGCACACACACACACACACACACACACACACACGCATGCACATGAATAAATAATAAAATAAATCTTAAAAAAAGAAAATCATTGCCAAGGTAGATTTTTTAAGTTTTAGATATTTTGTCATAATGAAACAAAGGCACAGAAATCCAAAACTCTGCCACGTTTCTACACCAATCATATCTTGAGTGTAAGAAACAGAAAAACTCACTTAAATTAGGTATGATGGTCAATATTATCACATCGGCAGGATCTAGAGTCACCTAGAAGGTAAACAACCAGGTGTGTCTGGGAGGGAGTTTCCGGACTGGGTTAACTAAGTGGGAAGACTAACCCTTAACAGTGTGTGGCACCATCCATGGCCTGGGCTTCCAGACTAAATAAGAAGAAAGTGAGCTGAGCACCAGCATTCATCTCTCTCTCCTTCCTGACTGCAGATGCCATGTGACCAGCTGCCTCGGCTCCAGCTGCCACACCTTCCCTGCTGTAGTGGACTGGACTCTCAAACTATGAACCGCAAACACACCCTTCCTTCCTTAAGTAGCTTCTGTCGCATACTTTGTTGTTGAAATGAGGAAAGTAGCTAGCGCATGTTTAGGCAAAGTAAAACCAGAAACAGGAATATCTAGACTTCTAAGGACTGGCGTGCTATTAATGAGTCCAAGAATTCGAATCAGGAGCCCCAAACTGTGGAGCTCAGGAGCACCTCTACCAGCTGCTGCATCTTTTCTACCTTTGGGACTCCTTGGTCTGCCCTTTGGCATCATCTACTCTTGCATTTCCCAGTCCAGGATAGATGTCTGCTTTTCCCAAGTGTGTAGTTGAAGGTGGCCCCTGGGTTTAGTTGTCTTCAGTTTGTACACAGACCTAGAATGGGTTGCTAATTCTCAGGCAAGGGATTAAGACCAAATGCTCCTAAATTATGTCAAACCCACAGAAGAGTTAATGGGATGGCATTGGGCTTGCCAGTTGAGAAATCCTTTTTCTTGGCTGTCTGCCTCCCTTAAGATCCAGTATCTATTCAAAACTTCCCAAGAGTCTCCAAAATTCCTTTTTTAACTTAATTTTTAAAAAATATTTTATTTATAGCTGGGCATGATGGTGCTTGCCTTTAGTCCTAGCTTTCAGGAGGCAGGGACAGGCAGGGCTCTGTGAGTTCAAAGCCAGCTTGGTCTACATAGCGAATTCCAGGCCAGCTGGGGCTGTAGGGAGATCCTGTCTTAAAAAGACCCCCCCCCCCCGCAAAAGTTATTTATGCTGGGTGTGATGGTGCATGACTTTAATCCCAGCACTTGGGAGGCAGAGTCAGACGGATCTCTGTGAGATCAAGGCCAGCCTGATTTACATAGTGAGTTCCAGGCCATCTGGGGCTACAGGAGAACCTGTCTCAAAAAAAAGACCAAAAAACTTTTTAAATTTATTTTTAAAATTTTATTGTATGATGACCGTATTGCCTGCATGCATGTAAGTATACCCATTTCATGCAATGCCCACAGAGGTCAGAAGAGGGTGTTGGATCCCCTGGAACTGGAGTTATGGACAGTTGTTAGCCACCATGCAGGTGCTGGGAATTGAACCCGGGTCTTCTGCAAGATCAGCCAGCGCTCTTAACTGCTGAGCCGTCTTTCCAGCCCCTAGAACTTTCTTTTGATCCAGAATCCAATTAACACTATATATTGTGTTCTACAGCCATTTGTTTCATTATCTAAAATCTAGAACAGTCCTCGGGGCTCCTTTTATGCCTGACAGAGACATTTTGAAGCTTTTTTTTGTCAGTTATGAAATGCTTACCAGCTCTGGATTTTTGCTGTTGTTTCTTCATGATTTGATTCATATTAAACTTTTTTTTTTTGAAAAACAATTATGTAAGTGACACTGTATGTTTCTTACAACATCACACCAGGAGGCAACTGCTGGCAAGATAAAGTTTGATTACTTAGTAGAGATAGCAGCCAACAGATCTTTCTGGTCTGATGAAACACTTTGTCTTTCTAATCATCTGGAAATCTGTGAGGTGATAATTTTCAGATTGTGTGCCTGTTCTGTCTGCCCATAACTTAATAAAAAAGATTTATTTTATTTTTAATTATGTGTGTATGTGTCTGTGTGGAAATGGGCATGTGAGTGCAGGCGCCCTTGATTTCAGAAGAGGGCGTCAGATCCCCTAGAGCTGGAATTACAGGTACTTGTGAGTTTCTCAGTGGGTGCTGGGAATTGAACTTGAGTCCTCTGCAAGAGAAGTATGTACTCTTAGCTTCTGAGCCATCTCTCTAGTCCCTTTTTGTAGCTTTTTATTCAGCATTCTTTTTTTCATGACCTTTACCTGAATCCAAGTTTTTCGTGGGATTTGCAAAGTGGTGATTTTTCTATAATTCCCTTCCTGTTTCTTACTGATTCCTATAGAGAAGTTTTTGCTCTTTTCTTTCTTTCCCTCTTCCTTTCTCTTTATAAGCACTATCTCACTATCTCTCTCTGTGTCTATCCTATCTATCTATCTATCTATCTATCTATCTATCTATCTATCATCTATCTATCATCTATGTATCTATCATCATCATCTATCTGTTTTTCATCTACCTATAATTGTGCTGGTTAGTTTTTTGTCAACCTGACACAAACTAGCATCAACTGGGAAGAGGGAACCTCAGTTGAGGAATTTCCTCCATTGCATTGGCCTGTGGACAAGTCTATGATGCATTTTCTTAATTGCTAACTGATGTAGGAGGGCCTCTTCTTCTGTGAGAGGTGCCATCCCTAGGCAGGTAGATCTATGTATGTATCTATCTATCTATCTTCTATCTCATCCATCCATCATTCTATCTATCCATCCACCTATCATCTATCTATCTATCTATCCATCCATCCATCATCTATCATCTATCCATCTCTATCTATCATCTATCTATCTATCTATCTATCTATCTATCTATCTATCTTCTATCTCATCCATCCATCATTCTATCTATCTATCTATCTATCTATCTATCTATCTATCTATCTATCTATCTATCTATCTCTATCTATCATCTATCTATCTATCACCTATCTATCAATCACCTTATCATCTATTTATCTATCTATCTATCATCTATCTATCTATCAATCATCTATCTATCTATCTATCTATCTATCTATCATCTATCTCTCTATCATCATCTTTTGCAGTGTTATGGATCAAGCCCAGGACTGACTATATGCATGCTAGGCAAGCATTTGACTGCTGAGCTACAATCTCCAGATCTTTATGGACACTATAGATGTATGGATCTCAAAGCAATGGGTTGGAGATGTAGCTCAGTGGAAAAGCGTATAAGACCCTGGGTTTGCTCACTAGCAACGAACCCTAATCCCCCAATCCTCAATGGGTCATAAACACTTGTGTAATTATTCTTTTTTGATGTTCAAATTATCCCACATTTGCTGAGTCTTGGACTAACCCTATTAGTCTTGAGAATTGTCATGTCCTTTTAGTGCCTCAGATCTGAACTCAGCCACAGGAGTGACTCAACAGGTATCTATTCCTCCCTCCCTTCATTACTACAATGGCTGTGGAGGAGGGTGGGTCAGGACCTCCATTACTACAATGGCTGTGGAGGAGGGTGGGTCAGGAAAAAGACCTCACAGAACAAATATTTCTGCCTATGTTTATGTGTGTGTAAGTCTCTGTGTGTGTGCATGCTCCTTGGATGGTAGAAAAATATGGAGGGTTTAATTCCTCAGGACACCAAAACAGAGACCAAGTGCCTGTTGGGCCAAGTGCAACTCTTTTCTACGTCACTCATTAGGGATATGTCATCATCTTTTCATTTCAAATTTGCATCTGTTCGTCACTTGAACCCAATTGAAAACACAACACAATGTTTTTGTTTTGATTCTTCACCTCTCTTGAGATGTTTATTGGACAAACCATCATAAATTTGGGTATAAATGTTGATCTCCTGCTATGTGCCATGGATTTCACAGACGTAGGCTTCAAAACTACGTAGAATAGGTGTCATTATTTTCATTTTAAGGGTCTGGATATGGCCGTCTGCTAACAGCCACAGGCAGAGAAGCAGCAGAAAGAGCTCTAGAATCTGGTCTGCCAGACCTCAAAACTGGGAATTTCTCTCTTATTCCTTGCATTGTCAGGTGTGAAAATAACCTCTTATCCAGATGCAGTCCCTCATCAGACATGCCCTGAGTACCTACTATGTGTTCACCACTGTGTGAGGCGATTCTAGGATACAGTTAACAAGCACTGACTATATGCCAGCGTGAGCTAATCTAGCCAATCACTGAAAGACAATGTTCCCATTGTTCCAGGACTTTATAATCTTATTTGTGAGTTAGGGGAAACAGGGAATGACTTAAAGAAATAGATGCAGTTAATTGGAGAATGGGAAAAGGTATCACAAAAATGTCAGCTGAATAGATTCTGTTCTTTCAACTTGTTCAAAGAATTTTGGAAAAAGAATATTAATTTAGACATCAAGAGAAATGATTATAGACTTTTAAGTTGTGCATCTATGGAATAGTAAGTACTTTATGTAAGACATATGCTCTAATCTTTATAGTACTCTATTGTGGACTGAGTTTTGTTTTCTCAATCCCAATCAATTCACACACTGAAGTCTTAGCCCCCACTATGATGGTATTTGGAGAGAGGCCACATTAAGAGGTGATTAAGGCAAAAGATCATGTAGATGTGGCCTAGTGCAATGTGACTGGAGTTTCTAAATGGCATACAGAGGAAGGACCATGTGGGCACACCAAGAATGACTGAAAACCAAGAAGAATGTTGGGAGAAAGCAGTTCTGCAGAAACCTTGATCTCAAACTTCCAGCCCTTGGAATGTAAGAAATAAACAAATGTCTGTTGTTTCACCCACCGAGTCTATAGCATTCTGCTATGGCAGACCTTGCAAACTAATGCACATCCTTCAAGAAAGCAAACAGGATTCCATTGCTCAGAGAACTGAAGAGAGTTTCTCAAGAATCTACAATAGGCAGAGGGATGGCAGAATGCAGACTAAGTCTGTTCACACTGAAGCGCTGAGCTTTTTAGAAATTGGATCTCCTTTGGTTTGGTTCTACCATTGCCACAAATGAAGTTCAAGGGTGGGGATGATGTCTAATATTCCCACCCTTGTGCCTCCATGGTGGGTCACAGTCAATAAGGGCTGGGGCGATGGCTCAGCGAGTGAGAGTGTTCGCTGCAAAAGCATGAGGACTTGAGTTCAAATATCCAAACCCATGTGAAACACTGGGCATGGTATCACATGTACCTGTAACCCCAGTGATGGGAACGGGCTAGAGAAAGGAGGATCGCTGGGCCTTGATGGCTGCCAGCCTAGCTCTAGGCTCAGTGAGAGTCCCTGTCTCAAGGGAACAAGGGACTAATGTGGAAAATGATAGATCAGGATGCTCAGTATCCTCCTCTGGCCCCCAGACATGCCACACACACATATCACACACACACACACACACAGACACACAGACACACACAGACACAGACACACAGACACACACACAGACACACACACAGAGACAACATGTACAGAGAGAGAAAGAGGAGAGAATATGTCATATATACAGTATGTCATACATATGGTCCACCTTAAGTCATTGGTGGAGGTCCTTGGAATAGTAAATGAGGAAAGGGAAAGTTCCAAATGGAGTGGACCAGCAAGAGGAAGTTCTAGAAGGTAGATGGTATGCCACCTGCACTTCAACTCTCAGGGCACCACCACTCTACCATTGCGGCCACTGGATTGTTTGCTTTTTTTATATGTCAGTCATTTCATTCCTATTGTACAGAAGCGAGACTAAAGGTGCATTGGAAACAATGTCATTAGATCTGTGTAATCAGCACCCGGCATGAAATGACATGATCACATGGACTTTTAGCAGGGTGGAATGCTCCAGATTCTTGACCCAGATGATGGCATGTCGAAGTCCTTCCTGTTGTTTAGCAGGGTGCAAATTCTGTACTCATCCTTTCTCCATAAATATGGGTTATTCATGTACCAGTTCTTGGATTAGAGAAAATTCACTCAGGACAGTCACTTGAGGACTCAGAGCCTGAGATTTCACATAAAAAGTACATTTTACCACCATTATTAGAATCTAGAGTGCTGTTCCCTGTCTCTCTTCCTCTAATCTTTTGGTTCATCTAATAATTTGAAAAGTATTTCTCTGTCTATTTTCTTTTCTTTGCCCTTAAAGGTGGAAAATGGAAAAATTTGAATTGTTAATTGTGTTCCATGAAGGCTAGGCTAAAAGCAGACCACAGAGATAGTATCTCCTGCCTTCTTTCATACCTCCTTGAAAGATGATGTCATCCTTTTGGCAACACAAAACCCGAGGGTGGGCTGAGGAGATGACTCAGTTGTAAAGTGCTTGCTTGCCTTACAAGCACGAGGACCTGAATTTGATCCCTAGAGCCCAAGTAAAAAGCTAGGCACAACGGGATGCATTTGCAATCCCAGCACTGGAAAGGTAGATACAGGTGGATCCCCGAACAACAGAGCCAGTGAGGCTCTGTCTCAAAAAAATAAAAAGGTGCAAGCTGGACATGATGGCGCACGCCTTTAATCCCAGCTCTCAATAGGCAGAGGCAGGCAGATCTCTGTGAGACTGAGGCCAGCCTGGTCTATATAGCAAGTTCCAGACCAGCTGGGGCTACAGGGAGACCCTGACTGTCTCATAAAACAAAACAAGGTGCAAACTTCCACTCACATGTGCACACCTGCACACACACACACACACACACACACACACGCACGCACGCACGCACATACACACAATGCAAAGGTGATGCTCTCCACAGATCCATCACCCTTTTAGGCAATACCATTGTTTTGTCATTAAAAAATTATTTTTGCCGTATTTGGCATCACTGAGAGCAACCAATCATTAATAACAAAGGACAATAATTTCCAGAATAGCAAACTAATAAGATGTTCGAGATATAGGAGAAATAAATCACCATGATCCTATCATTTCTTAGATATATTGTCCTTGGATAGAAGGTTTTCAATGCAGTGTTGGGGTAATTGCAATACAAAATAATTTCGATTCAATAGAACATGTACAAATGCTCTTTTCTTTGGAAGATCTCTAAGAAAGAAGAAAAGTCATAAACATGAGTCCTTATGAAGAGGTAGAATTCAAAACACAAAACACGTCAGGGGGCTTGCAAGAGTGGGTGGACAGACAGGCACACAGCCGTGGGGGGCAGGGCTTGCAAATGTGTGCACCAGGGAGAGGCAAGGTGACAGGCATGGATGGGAGTCAATGGGTGACTCAGAGTCATCATAGCTGATGCTTTGTGGGGAGGTAGAGGCATCAGGTCAGGGATCTGTGTGGCCACCTGTCAACCTAATACCATGGACTCTGTTCTGCAGGTGTTCTACAGAACCAGAGGGTTTTGAACAGGGACATGTGATGCATTGATGCACGCTAACATTTTTTGATACCTTTTCTACTAAGATTATGATTTCCAAGGAGGGGTTCGTTTTTAATGTGTCACAGAAATCAGGCATAAGAATCTCAACAGTCAATTCAGAGCATTATGCATCTGTTTTTAAAGTACTTCAATAGGTCCTGCAGTCAGCAACATAAAACCCACGTGCTGTCTCTAAAGCCGATTAAAACCTGCCACACATTGACAAGCAACTTGGTAAAACCCCATAGCCTTGCAAGTTCACACTGACTGCACAGGACTGGTTGGTTTGGGGTATCATGCTGATTTGCCATTAGGGCCAAGATGCCTTGGGCTACAAAGCTGAAGTTGAAGGAGGAATATATGATCCTAGTGTCTAAAATGGTAAGCGTAGTGGGTCAAATAGACATGCATTTGTTTTTCAAATTCTGCAAGACTTTCATAGGGAGGAAGCTTACAGAACTATTATCCCAAGAGGTGGCAGTAACTGCAAAATGAATTTCACAGATTAAGATGCAGGTGGTGATGACAGTTATAATTGTCAATGAAAAGAAACTGCGTGCTGTGGGTGGCCTGCCTGCAGAGGCTGTGGTCAGGGCCATTTGTTTCCAGACACTTGGGCACAGAGGCTTGCCTAGGGTGGCCCTTCCCACATTCTCTGCTCCAAGAGGAGCCTCAGGCTTATGGAACATGTCCCCATTGAATTCCCTCCCCTTCTCACTGAAGTCAGTTGCTGTTGGTTGGGTTTGGTGATTGCATCTCATGTGATGGCTCTGAGGCTGTTATCAGATAGCAACACGAGTTGCTATCTCAATGGTTGTCTCTGTTGATTCTGTCTGCTTCAACTTCACTTGGGGCTGGTGGTGGGAACACTTACACTTGGCCTCTTCCTTGCTACTTGGACTTCCTCACAACATGGGAGCTAGGATTGAAGAATTCGCATCCCAAGAGAGAGTACCAGGCTCAGTACCTGTTACCACCTGCCATGGAAGTCACCCAAGGTCATTTGGCCTGCATCCTCTTTAGGTGGGTCCCTAAACCTACCTCCTATTAATGGGTATGGAAATCAGACTCTGCTTTTTGATGAGAGGTCCATCAAGTTTTCAAAAAGAACAACAGTCACATATTATAGCCACTTATTGATAAGTCTAGCTAATGTCTCACCCAGGCCATTCATTCAATAAGTCATTTGTTCATTCATCCAGCAAGTAATAAATAGGTTAGGCATTTTGTTCATATTTATGTCTGAATAAAGCTTTACAGTACGATTTCAACAGACCTTCATATACATTATTTTAGCTGATTCTCAACAACCACTCATGAAAGTCTGGATATGTTTTATTACTTCTGTCTTTCAGGTAAGGCAGTAAGAGGCCAAGAGCTTCATCCATAGGCTCCAAGCTGGTGGCCGACCCAGAGGTCATTCACATCACATTCCAGTCTGGCCTGGGACTATGTGCTTCCAGTCATTACCAAGAGTCACCATCTCACTCTCAACATGTGCAAGATGGTGGAGGAGGGTACACAGCCAGCCAGCCGCACTCTGAGACACCATGGCCTGTGTATCACTGACACACCACAGTAAAAGGCAGCACTGTTAATCATATCCCGGGGGTGACAGGAACCAGTTAAGACCATTCTAGCACTCTGGACTTATAGTTACCTTCCTCACACATAGTCAGACTTACCTGGAACCCAAGTATTAATTTTAAACCCCCTTTATACTATGTATGTATGTATATATGTATGTATGTATGTATGTATGTATGTATGCAGGTATGTATGTATGTATACATGCATATGTGTATTTTTATGAATTGGGAATAGGACTCGGCTTTGCACATACTAGAGATGTGCTTTGCCACTGAGCTGCATTCATGGACCATTCCTTCCTCTTTAATCAGAATCGGCAATTGTTAACAGAACCACCAGGGCATGATGGACACTGCTTTCCAAGAGAAGGCACCAGGGCATCTGATGACGCCAGGAACTCGGCCTAGGGACTGTGTATGGCTGTGAGGTCAATGGGTAGAGAACTGTGAGAAGATACCCCACTGTCCTAGGCATCCCACCCCCATTCCCTGCTGGATTGCATCATGAGTCAAGGAGACAGGAAGCTGCTTCCTCGAGAGGGAGGCAGTGGGAGCTTTGCAGACCCTGTGGGTGGAAATGGCTGGGCCTTGTGGCCTGCTTCCCTATCCCTGACTGTGGAGTGTGTGGGAAAGGTGTAGCCTTGGTGGCACAGACTTCTCTCGCTGAGACAGACCATAAAGGACCCAAGAGCTGACAGCCACGGCCAACCATGCTGCCCATCACTAAGTGCAATCCTTTGATGGGGATGGGTTGTGGGAGGGAGAGGGAGCTGAATTGCCATGTCTGCTGTCCACCCAGGCTGTTCTAGAAGTAACTGGGAAATAGGGAATATCATTTAAATTAGGTGTGATCTGAGCTTTAAGAGACCCAGAACTGGTATAGATTCTACTACTAGGAAGTGTGTGTCTCCTCTCAAGGAGCCAGGGGGCAGAGTTAGAACTGGAGCCGGCCTGATTCCTGGTACCATTGTGTGATGAGTTATCCAAGCTGGGCAGACTCTTCTGTCTTCCATTTGGGCTCTTGGCTGGGAATATTTGTTATAGTCTGCTCAAAGTAAACTAGAATACCCCCTAGGGGGTAATGTTTTAAATGGAACTGGAGAAAAATTTATTGTGACTGTTAAGTGGATAAAGAGCAGAGAGTCTCTAGGGAGCGATAGGATGTCTGTTGAGCCTTCCCATTAATGGGAGAGAGTGTGTGCAGAGACCTGGGTAATAACTGCCTTGGGCTGTCCTTAGCATTTACGGAGAATCGTATTGTGTCTTTCTTACTCTTTGAATTTTGCTTCCTCCCAGAAAACCCTTTGTGTCTTATAAACTTGGAGTGGCGTATTTGATGTGCGAAGGTGTGTGTGTGTGTTTTTTTTAAACTAAGGGATTATCTGTAGCTTTCCATTCCTCTTATCTCTGGCTCCCAAGGTCATTAACAGATGACTGCGTTGAGTATTTTAAGCACTCCACTTATCTCCAGTGTTTATCTTGCTCTGCATCACTGAGCATCCTCTGTCCTTTTAGGTGATGAAATCTTGGAGTCTGTTTCCGTCAGGCTGCTGACATCAAGGATACCAGGTCATTCTGGACCCTTGAGACCCCGGGCAGTCACGGGTCCCGCTGAGGTTGAGGTAGGAGCCCTAGCTACAGGCTGGCATCTCAGAACATTCTACCTAATTCCTCAGAGGATGGATAGAAGATGAGGGGGAGCCAGGGACTCAGGGAGGTGCAAATTGCTGCAGTGGGTACAGTTCTGTCTACCTGACACCTGTAGGGAGTGGTGCACACAGAGTTGTGACCATGCCAGCTGGAAGAGAGCTCTTTGGGCAGTAGGGGTAATGCTAAGCTCCTAGTTTTCAGCACTGAGAAGGAAAATAGGGAGTCAAAACTAAGGGGGTTATATCTTGTTCTTATGTGTTATCTATGTGTTACAGTTGAGGCAGCTCTCAACAATCTGTTTCTTAGAGGTGAGTTCCAAGGTGGTGTATTAGTTACTTTTGAATGGCTGTGACAAAGTCCCTGACAGCAAGAGCTTAGTGAGAAGAAAGGTTTATTTGGGCTTGTGGTTTCAGAGTGCTGCAGTCCATCTAAGCAGGGGAGGCATGGTGAAGTAGCTCAGTACATGCTAACGTGGTGACAGACCAGAAAACAGATAGTGGCCCATGCCAGGAATTCGAACCAGCGACCCTTGGGGAGGTGATGATTGGGGATGAGTAAGCTGGCCGTTCGCCAGCCCACTCTGCCCCCATTACCTGGGGACAGTCAGACGAAAGGGGGAGTCTAGTCAAGCAGGAACTCATTTATTGCAGGTGTTACAAAGCTTATAAAGGCACCTGGAACTCCCCCCTTCCCCCGTGAGGGTGTATCTTAAGGATGGTCACACGCTGATCATGCACTCCTCAGCAGTGCGGAGGTATTCTTCAGACTTTTAAAGCAAGCCAGGCGGTGCCCCCAGTAACTTCCTTTCAGACCTATGCAAGGTGGGGCCTTTAGGTCCCCACAAGCCCAGTTTGGGGGCTAAGCTATAACCTTCAAAGACTCATCCTTAGAGACTCACTTTTGCAAGCTAGGTCCCGCCATCTCAAGGGTCCGTGCCTCCCCAAAACAGTGCCACCACACTGAGAACATGAGTCTGCTTCATCGATGGGGTGAGGAAAGTAAAGGCCATTGAGAGGTTGCAGAGGAGCAGAGCAAACAACACAAGGCGGTGCCGGCACCGGCCAGGGATCATCTGCGCTGGAAACCAGAACGAGGCCAGCAAGGGGGCTCACATCGGGGAAGGGTATTCGTGAAATGGGATGACAGTAACCAGAAGTCCTTTCTCTCCACTTTTCTTCCAGGAACTGGGAGAGTTGAACCAGGAACCGCATGAAGTCTTTGGGTCCTAGAGGGAAAGGCAAACGGGAGTCACTCACCTTGGGGAAGATACTGGGTGTCAGGGACACTCCGGGGAGACTGTTGTAGCCCAGGCATGAGGGAGTGGGGGAAAGTGGTATGGGAGCTCCATGTTGTGCTGATGTGCCCTTTCTCAGTGTCATCACTGCTTCCAGAGGCTGGACCTCAGACCCTGATAACAGCCCAAACAGTTTCAGAGTGCACCATGACCAGTCTCCGTGCCCTTCCGCGGCTGATCCCTAATGCTGTGAACTTGGACTATTGTAACACTTCCTACTTGGGCTTTTCTTCTGCCTCCTTGCTGTTCCTGGAGCCTTCTGCTCCGGATGTAGGACCCCCCTCCCCGAGCCCCTCAGCCCCTCCAGGCACGGCAGAAATTCCTTAGCAAGCGTTGTACCATTCAGCCCACTTTCCATTCTCAACTCCTGCATCTAGTCTTACAGAGAGTCAGTTTTAATTTTGCTGCTACTGTGTCTTTATTTATAACTCCTCCTCCCGATTCAGATCTCCTTTTCTTTCCTTCTCCTGCGGCCTCATTGATAAAACACAAGGCCTAGTCGAGTAAACGCACCCACATTTCTACGAGCAGAATGCATCTCTTTGTAATGTCACATATTATTCATGTAAACCTGGTGCTCTGTTTACTGTTTGTCCCTGTCTTCTCCATCAGTGGCCAGCATATGGTATCTGAGCATTTTGAGACAAGCTATTGTGATGGTTTGAACGAGACTGTCCCCCATAAGCTCCAAGTATTTAGACATTTTGTCCCTGTTGGTGGCACTGTTTTGAGAGGTCTTAGAAGGTGTGGCCATGTTGGAGGAAGCACATCACTGGCGGTGGGCTTAGAGAGTTCTTAAGCCTTGCCAGTCTCTAATTGCTCTCTTGCTTCCTGTGTCTGCTTGAAGATGTGAGAGCTTAGCTTCTGTGCCCGGGCCATGCCTCCCTGCTGTGCCGAACTGTAATTCCTCTGGAACCATAAACTAACTAAACTCTTCTTTCTGTAAGTTGCTTCGGTCAGTGTTTCTGTCACAGTAACAGAAGAGTGACTAATACAGCTATTAAACCCCTTATCACACACACTTGGCTGAAATGTGGACATCAGTTATTTTTCCCTTTTGTGTTCCTCTTGGTGACCAATGTCCTTTCTCTGACCTCCTGATTGTGCTTTTTAGCAGGACCAATGCCATTCTTCCTCCACCTGCCCCAAGGTCACTGTCACCAGCCCCTTTCCTGTTGCAGAAGTTGTGACCACACAAGGCTGTTTCATCTCTGACAAAGCTCAGTGTGGTGACCCACCAGTATCCCAAGAGTGTACTGCTGGGTGACTTCCACAGACCCATTTTGCAGATGTTAAAATTGGGGGTCATCATGAATAGTCCTCTATTTTTACTGTATATGCACAATACTAAAAAAAAATTGGGGGTCAAGCATTGGTTCTCAGGGGACGTTAAGGATTAAAAAATATGCTGATGAAAGAGGACTTCTTAAGAAGAGTTTAAGCTGCATGTTGATACCATGTCCATTTATATACAACAGTGGGTTCAACCTCAGGGCCTATGAGTCCCCTAGTCACAAGGTCTTGGCCAGATTTACATACCAGGTATGAATTTCCTACTGTGGAGTATGCCTTAAATCTAATCAGAAAGTGACTGGCTATAACGTTCATGTCAGTACTGCACCCATGGGTATATCTTGTCAGGCAGGTTGTTATTGTAGCTTGTAGGGCTCACAGCTAGATACAACTGTTGATGACTTTTCTCCTTCAGCATGTTCTATAGCATCTTTTGATACTGTGAAAGCTCATCAGCAGGAAGGAAGCTCCCTGCTCAGTACCAGCTTGATTTCTCCAAGTCCTTTAACCAAATTATGTGGTGTCTTCCATAATAGGGTTTTACCATCAGGTTCTGGTGGGCAACCAAGAACAATGGCCAGAGCCTGCACTGTTTTGAGGGGTCTTTTAAATCCCTCCTGACCAGGAACTTGAGGGGAAGTGTCCCACACCTGGCACTAGGCTTTTTGTTGGCAACCCATGGCTTCTGGGGGGTGCATTATTTCCAGTAGGGTAAGTCTGCTTAAACTCTTATGTGTGTGTGGGGGGGGGTGTACAGATTTGTGGGAAAGTCTAGAGTTGTAAGTTTCCATGTGGCTTTTTCAAGCATCCTTAATGTTAATTAACCTCCATCCTCTCTTCTTCCCTACCCCACGCCCCTCCCCAGTGACCCCCCCTCCCCATTGCCTTTCTATACCTCTTCAGAAATATTTGCATGATCTTTAGCTCATTATTGAACTTTGGATGTTGTTGAAATATCTGTTCTACTTTATTTAGAATTGATAAATTAGAATGAAGAATCCTCAGAAGTACCTGCCAAACTTCCTGAAAAAGATAAGGGGGTGACAGAAGGTCGTGACTGATCGAAGGTCATATAACAAGGGGGCCCCACATTGTGGCACTGGGTATATGACACAGCAGTCACCCAAGTATAGAAGAGTTCTGCTGGAATTTTGGAAAACAGCAGGCAAGTTGGCTTCCTTCTGGCACAGACAGACTTGGCATCTTCTAAACACATTTAAGTGAGTTGTGAGGGCCATGGCTGGTGACTAACTCGGTCACCTGGCTCCATCACTCATAGCGCTCTCTGAGTCAACATCAGCAAGTGCCCCAGGCTCTCGTTTGGGATGTCACACTGCAGCCAGCTGACAAGCATTGCCACTGTAGATGTAGATGAGAGTGGGAAGGCATGGCCTGGAGGGCAGACACTTTCTTATAGGGCCAACTCAGTAAGTTGTCAGAGAATTAAAAGAGGTCATAGCTACAAAGGGCATCCTATAACTCCAGACTAGAGTAAGTGTGGACATTTAATGACTATCACACAGAATGTCATGTGACCTACTTTCAGAATCTCAGGATTTGCACCTGGAAGAAAGTGTAGAGACCTTGTCGTTTAACCCCTTCAAGGAGGACTTCTTGTTCGATGGGCTGGACCAGAGCTTGGCCGCTCAGTGTGTGGGCTCTGACCAGAGTGTCTGCATCATGTGCACATACCTGGGATCCTGCTCACATGACCTAAATACCTTTTAGGATGGCATCCCCATCTGGGATGCCTGAGCTTGGTGAGTTCTTCCTTTCCTTGAGTGAGATCTCCTTCCCATGATGTGCATCTCTTACTTGGGATTTGCTCTTTTGGTACAGCATGGAGCAAGTCTCTCCAGCTTTCCTGAGGGGAGAATTCAGCCTCCTGAAGATAACCATCTTTCTCCTGTAAGTCAGCCTCTACCTCAAGGAGATAGGCTCCTCCAGCCTCGGCCATTGTGACCCATGGTTTCCTAAGTCTTCACAATCTCTCTTCCTTCCTTTGGACAATTTCCAGGTTTATAATTAATGCAGAGTCTCTCTTCTAAAAGGATTAGAGTTGGTTTAAGACAACAGCAAAAATGTAGCAAGGTGATATTTTGTTTCTGATAGAAAAAGGAGAAAATAAGGATCAAGAAAAATGAGGAAGCAAATGTGAAAACCCCGGGGATTAATAAAATCGATGTCATCCAGCACAGAATTTGGCTCTGAGCATTCTTTTTGTAAATAGAAGTTTATTATTATTACTGTGTGTCGATGTGCATGATGTGTGTGTGTGTGTGTGTGTGTGTGTGTGCGTGTGTGGTAGGGTGAGGCGGGTGGGTAGTGTGCATACTATGATGTAGAGGTCAGAAGACAACTTTGTGGAGTCAGTTCTCTACTTCCTACCTTACATGGGTCCCAGGGATTGAACTCGGGTCACGAGGCTTGCAGTGCAAGTGCCTCTACCTGCTGAGCCATCTTGTTGCCCCTGGCTTTAGCATTCTGAAGAAGAGAGGTGAACTGAAGAGGATGGTGAACTATGAACTTTTTAACTACTCACTGGTAAAAAGGAGAATGCGTGTGAGACTCTTAGGAGATTCATTTTTCTGGACTTTAAGTTTCTTTTTTTTTTTTTTTTTTTTTTTTTTTTTTTTTAAAAAGACGGTGAAAAAAGGAGAGTGTGGTTGTGCTTTTTGAGGAATTTTTTTTTGAGTTTTTATGTTTTTTTTTTTTTTTTTTTTTTTTTTTGTCTTTTTGAGACAGGGTTTCCCTGTAGCCCCAGATGACCTGGAGCTCACTATGTAGACCAGGCTGGCCTTGAACTCACAGAAATCTGCCTGCCTCTGCTCCCAAGTGCTGGGACTAAAGCTGTGCCCCACCATACCTGGTGACTTCAAGCTTCTCGTGAAAGCTTTTTATACAAACATTTTATCTTGAAATAATTGTAGGTTTACAGAGGCAGTGCAATAATTATAGAGAGTTCTATGTTTCCTATCCAATTCCCTAATGTCAATATATTATATAACCTTTGCACAGTCTAAGAAATTAACACTGGTATATAATTATTAACTAAACCCCAGACTTTATTTTGGATTTCACTAGTTTTTCACTAATATCCTTTTCTGTTCCAAAATTCAATCCAAGATCCCTGCTGAATTTGGCCCTCTGATCTCTCTAGTCTCCTCTGGTTTGTGAGTTTCTCAGACTTTCTTTCATATAGGAGTTTTATTGTTGATAACAGCAATGTTAAATCATTTGCCTTTTGGTGCTGTGCTGTGGCTTGAACCCAGGGCCTGTACATGCCAGGCCCTGCCATTGAACCATATAGTTATTTATTTATTCCTAGTGAATAATTTCCTTAAATAATGATTCATAATTGAAACAGAATCAGCCTTCACGGCTATGTTTGCAATGATGCTCAGCAACAAGTGATGTGAAACAGTCCGAGGAGGACTGGAGAGATGGCTCAGCAGTGAAGAGCACCTCCTGCTATTCCTGCTCTGGACTGGAGTTTGGTTCCCAGCACCCACATCAGGCAGCTCACAGGCACCTGTAACTCCAGCTTCAAAGGATACAATGCCCTCTTCTGACCTCCTAGGGTACTTGCATACATGTGATATACATACACTCACATAGACAAACATACATACGCATAAATAAAAATAAAGTTGGGGACTAGAGAGATGGCTCAGCGGTTAAGAGCACTGGCTGTACTTGCAGAAGACCCAGGTTTGAATCCCAGTACCCACATGGTAGCTAACAACCATCATAACCCCAGTTCCAGGGGATCCAATGCTCTTTTCTGTTCTCCATGGGCACTGCATGACATGGGCACACAAACATACACGCAGGCACAATACTCATACATATAAAAAAATAAAAAGTTTAAAAAAATAAAAATAAAGCCTTTAAATTAAAAATAAATTCCAGTGAGGTTCATGAAAAATGTTATTTTAGGTAGAATGGGAGAATGAGGATCAAAGATGTGAACCTTCTGGCATTTGAGGAGGGAATTAGAAGTAGTTGACTTCAGTCTTCATATTTGAACAGCATTTCTGTTAGTAAGGCTTTCTAAGAGAACCTGGAGTGGGAAATTCAAGGTTATATCCCTGACAATGGTCTGCAGTGGTGGATCAACATGGTATCTACACTGCACTACAGATATCTATTAAGAACGAGTCCTCATCTTCTAGGAAACGGAGAGATCTTGGGATCTTAGAGGCTGTCACATAAACAGAAAACCCATCCTTAAGAGCTGGGGAGATGACTCAGTGGGTAAGCACACTGGCTGGTCTTGTAGAGGACCTGGGTTCAGTTCCCAGCACCCACATGATGGCTAACTACCATCAGTAATTCCAGTTCTAGGGGATCTGACGCCCTCTTCTAACCTCCACGGGCATTGCATGACACTGGTGCACTTACATACATGCAGGCAATACACATAAAATAAAAACAATAAATTAAATACTAAAAAATTAAAAAAAGGAAAATCCATCCTCGTCACTAAGTGTAAGATTTACTCTATGCAAGCCAGCTTCCCCATGTTTTCACTTTTTCTTCAAACTTAGTATCTGGGAGTTCTCGCCAAACATCCTCCTTTTTTTTTCAAGTTGTTTTCACCTGAGTGCCTGAGAACTAGGGCCAAGTGCATGGTGGCACCTGCATGGTGGTGGTGGGACAGTTGCTGATCAGGCCAGATAAGAAGGGACTGGGGAGGAGTGCATAGTAATGGGCTGGACAACAGGCGTTACTCAGAGACGGAGTGACGCTGGTCTGGCTGAACGAATCATCCCTGGGCAGCATGAGTGTCCTTCTCTGCTGATGGCTGTGCACTGGCCTACTTCACACCACTTGTTATAGGACTTTGCAACCTCAAGGACCAGCCTTAAGAACTCATTTGCCGTGGGTCGTCTGGCCTAGATGAGCAAGAGTTTCAGGCATCAGATGAGTAGTATAGCATCACTTAACAAAGAAATTCTCTCTGCAGAAACCTGAGACTAGGTAATATATTAATTTCAAATAATGTGGTGTGTGTGTGTGTGTGTGTGTGTGTGTGTATAAGAAGGTCTCACCATGTAGCCCAGCTTGGCCTTAAACTCACAAGCCTTCTGCCTCAGCCTCAGCCCCCTTTAGTGCTGGTATGAAAGCTTTTGAAATGTCTTGAAATGCAATATTGCATGACTGGGAATGGAAAATTCTTCCCCATGTATAGAACACATTTTAGGGGCTAGAGAGATGGCTCAGTGGTTAAGAACACTGGCTGTTCTTGCAGAAGACCTGGGTTCAAATTTCAGCACCCACATGGCAGCTAACAACTGTCTGTAACTCCAGTTCCAGGGAATCCAACAGCCTCT
>NW_008333388.1:2972490-3029652 GCF_000622305.1 Nannospalax galili
AACATGGGTGCACTTACCTACATGCAGGCAATAGACGCATACACATAAAATAAAAATAATAAATAAAATATTAAAAAAATAAAAAAAGAACACATTTTAAATTAATCCATTAAATGCTTTTGGAACATCTGTGGAGTGATTGTAAAAAGAGTAGAATTTCAGTGGACCTAGAAATTATGACATAGGTTCAATTTAACTCCACAGGTACTATTTTGGGATGGTGCCCTGTGGCTGACACTACGCTGGGCACTGGGGGCACATAAATAAATCAAGATCTCCAGCTACAAGCACTAACAGCTTGGGAAGAAACAGTACAACTGAATTTCAATATCAGGTGTGGTAGATGTTGTGAGAAGTGCTCACAAAGTGCTGTGGGAACACTGAGGGAGGTTATTTACCCAACCTTGGGGGTTAGGGACAGCTTCTTAGAGGAGGTGACATCTGAGCTGAATTAAAGGACCTTGAAAGAGAGATGTAGCTGCATGGGTAAGGGCATACCCATGTGTGACCATGAGCATCTCCAATGTGTAACAATGATGCTGAGCCACAAGCGATTCTGTCTACACAGGTGTAAAGTGTGTCTTGACAAGTGGAACAATAGAGCCAGGAGACCCTGCTACAGGATTCAGGCTTTTCCTTCAGCTGATGGAGAAGCACAGAGGGTTCTCATCTGGGTGTGACATTTTCCTGTTTTAGAGAAACAAGAAGAATGGCTTCAGTGGGAGCCAGCCGGGATGCTGGGGAGTCTGTGATTGGTTGGAGTACACTGTTGTGACCCCCTGTTCTCTGTGCTGGGATAATGGACTCATATAAGTGTGGTTCCCTGTGGGCACCTGTGTCATTGAGGGTCATACCAATCACAGGTGTGGACTGGCAGAGGGCTGCATTATTTCCTGTCATACTGAGGGAAAGTAAGCCCCAGGACCTGGGAGGAAGCGGATGCCCACTGATCCCAAGGGCATCAGCTACTGCCTCCTGACTCCAATCCCTCCAGAGGAACCTTCCCTGTTTGGTTGGTCTGCTCTCGTTCTGTGTGACTGAAGGATGGACTTACTGTGGACCCTGAGTACCTAGGGCCTGCCCAGGTTCTTCAGTCAAGAGCCTGGGTGGTGCCTGACTGCATCCTCTCTCTGGCTCCCAGGAGCCACAGATCTGGCTGAAATGACCAGTTCCAGGGCCCACAAGAGTCCTCCATCCTGGTCAGCATGAAGTTATGCAAACAGCCAAAGAAGTCCCTAAATCTTTTAATAGGCTTGGCTGCTTGAAGGAAAACCCAACCAAAACCAGAATAAGGAGTTCTGATTTATACTAGGAAAATCAAGATTATGCAAATTATATGGCTCTTCCCTAGATTACTAGAGTAGTAGGGAGTGGTTAAAGAGCAAAATAAGTTTCCAGAAATAAAAACAAATTATTATTTTGTGTATGTGCACGTATATAAGTGTGTGTATGTGGTATATGTATGTGCTGTGTGTGTGTGTGTGTGTGTGTGTGTGTGTGCATGATCTGGGACCAAAGGTAGACATCAGTGTCCTGCTCCACTCCCTCTGCCTTATTACCTTGAGATCAGGTCTCTCACTGATACTGGAGCTGGGCTGGTGACCAGCAAATCCAGTGATCCTCCTGTCTCCACACCACTACCCGCTGTCGCTGGAGTTAGAGGTGGGTGCTCATGTCTGCACAGCAAGCACTCTTACCCACTCAGTCATCTCCTCAACCCCTAAAAGAATTCTTGAATTACAAAAATGAAATAGACTAAAAATGGCTCAAACATTATTGATTTAGTAAGCTAAAAATCAAAAGAGTGAGATTTCTGATTAGGTCCTCTCTCAACTATCAAGTGATTCAGATACTATCAAAGAAAAAATGATGGCACAGTAGTATTCATATATAGTCTACGTGAAAGCCTCATTATGATTTTTTAAAACATTTACCTAATTAGTGTGTGTGTGTGTGTGTGTGTGTGTGTGTGCGTGAGTGTGTGTGCACCCATGCCATGATGTGGGCATAGAGGTCAGAGGATAACTTTTGGGACTTGGTTCTTTCTTTCCATGTGGGATCCAAGAATGAAACAGGTTTTCAGGCTTGGTAGCAAGCACCTTCACTCTCTCAGTTATCTTTCCAGCCCCTGATTGTGGTTTTAACTGAGCTCTTAGTGCATTGTTCTCAAAGGTTGAGTTTGTACTACAAGAAAAGCTGTGTACAAATTGTATTTTCGCAATGTCATCACCTGTCACATTTCAGTGAATAGAATTCAGTTCTTCAGTGTCCTTGTCATTTGCACGGGTTTGAAATTTGCATCCATCATGGTCACCTTTGTATTGTCACATTTAGAAAACCACTAACATGGAAAATAGCATGCTTCCTATGCAAACCAATTTGGAAACTTGAAGGCAACATTTATGGGAATATTTATGACTGGACATGTACTGTAGAAGTTCCCAAGTATGCAAAGGAGGGCTAGATGGCTTGGAAGTACTAGGATAAAACAAGACAAATGCTACAACCGGAACACAGAGCGTGCAAGTATAGAGTGTGACTGCAGGTGACAAGTACAGCCACACAGTTTGTCAGGAGAGGATACAAGTAAAAACAATCAGAAATCAGAAATCAGAAATCAGATTGTATGGGAGCAGCCCATTTCCCCCAGCCACTCATACATCCTCTGGAACGTCCCATTTCACTAGTGATGATATGGATTCTTCCAAGTTTTTATATGTTTTCCGTATCAAGCCCAGCAGCCTACTCAGCAAACTCCCAGCACATCAATGTTGATACTAAAGGCAAAGGAGATTCCAGAACTACAGAGATGCCATCCAGGATTGTAGTGATCATAGGAAAAAGAGGCACTAGTTACACTACTGAGGAGAAGCTTAGAGAGCCAGCCAAGCACCAAAGACAAACTCAGTGAGAGGAAGCAGAGAAGGGAATGAAGGAGTCACTGACAAATGATAGTTAAGAGAAAGATGCTGACAGACATCACAGGCAATACGAAGCAGCCATTACCATCAGTATGATGCATAGAGGAGAATGTTAGAGAGCTTTCTCTGTCTATGTGTATAGAGGGGGTCAGAGAGTTGGTTCAGTGTCTTTCCTCATTGCTATGACAAAATGCCTGACAGAGCAACTTAAGGGAAGAAGGTTTTATTTTGGCTTATGGTTTAAGGGGACACAGTCCACCATGGTGAGGAATGTTAGAAGCTCTGATTGCTTTAGTTGGAGGTGGTGGAAGTTAGCTACTCAGCTAACTTCCTCCTTGGTCCCCTTTTCATTTAGTCTGAGACCCCAGTGTATGGGATGGTTTTGTCTGCATTCAGGGTGAGTGTTGCCTGCTCAGTTAATCTTCCTTGGAAATGCCCTCATCGACACATCCACAGTTTTACCTCACTAATACCCTAGGAATTTTCTGCTTTGACTAGTGGTTTGCTCTGAACAAAAAGAGATAGTTTGGTGTAGAAACAGTGAAAACAGAATCCATCCAAGTGGTGTCCTCTGGTGGCATATCATGTCAATAGACTAAGTCAAAAAATGGGCACTTTGTATAAGACTTGCCCATTTTGAAGCAATCTAGCTGTGAAAGAGCAAGTGGCTCTCAAGAGGTTTTGAATCCAGAATGAAATAGTAACATTTCTCCTGACATGAACAGTGTCATAATCACCATTTTTGAGACTGTGTTTTGCTCAACTTGTGTATCTAGTGATGTGTTCCTTGTCTTTGCAGCCTGAACCTGTTGCCTCAGGGCTGAAAGATCATGAATTTTAATATTGAGACTGAGACACCAGTATCTCTCTGGGGTGCAAGATAACTCAGTTGCAGAAACATTTGCAGTTTCCTTCAACATCTGATGATTTTTCTTCTCAGGGAGAAAGAAATCAGTGATGTATTATTTGGCACATTTTAAAATTACCTGGAAGGGCTGCAATGGGGTGTGTGAAACTGCTTTTTAAAGAGTGGCTTAAGAATCCATTCAGCACTGATTCTCCGGCTGAGAGTCATCCCTTCAGCTCCTGAGTGTGATAAACTTACTGACTTAGTATCTGACAGATGGAGGAGGGAAGTCGTCAGTGACTGACTTTCCATGACTTCCCTGTCCCTGTTCAACCCAGATATCCAGCACTATCCAACAGAGCCCAATGCTTGCTGCTTTACTGAATATTTCAAATTTTATACTTAGGTAGAAATAGAAGAAACAAATCAGATATAGACACAATCTGGTGGTGTCAACTGTGTCACCTGTAAAAGAGTAAAAAGAGTTCAAATTATTCTCTTATGGTGTGCATTTGAAATGTTCCTAATGGGCTTGGGACATAGCTCAGTGGTTGGGGAGATGGCTCAGTGGTTAAGGAGCTTGCTGTGAAAGTATGGGGACCTGAGTTCAGATCCCCAGAACCTGTGTAAAGCCAGACATTGTAGTTTTGTAATGATTAGAGCAACTCAATTTTGTACAAAGTAGCCACCTTAGATTTTAAAAATCAGAGAAGCAGCCAGTTCAGGGTCGGAACTTAGTTCTAGTAAATTACTTTCCCTCAGAAGGGTGTTTCTTTTTTTCAAAGATAGCTGATCCCAGGGGAGTGTCTCCACCGACCCTGAGGCTGTGCTTCTTGCCTAGCCAAGTGAACTAACCAAAACATTTTCTGTTTTTCTTAACAAGTATTCTAAAATAACAATAATTCTCAAAAGCCCCTTCCCAGAAATATTTAGCTATATAAACAAAGAATATTATGATGTGACTAACCTGCTGATTCTAGCTTCTGTAACTTGCTTTTTCTGCTGACTTATGGGTGCCCTGACCTTGCTCAGGACCATCTTGTTATTACTTATGTGTGCAGGAATTCTTACAGTTTTTGCTTTCAAAAGATTCTCTTCCTTTCCTAGCTGCAAGGTAGTCTTGCTTATCTGGCCTCTAGAGACCGTCAGCCAACTGCAGCTTTTTAATAAAGATTTAGCTAATTAAAATCTAAATTGGGTCTGGTGGTCTTTTCCTGGTGGTCTTGAACTCTGTAACAGTTTGTGTTTGTAATTTCAGCACTCCAATGGTGAGACAGGAGGCAGACGCAGAGTTCTCACAAACTCACAGGACAGCTAGCCTGGCATGTGCTGCAATGAATGGGAGGCTTTGTCTTAACGTGGAAAGTGAAGACCAATACCTGAGGTTGTCCTTTGACCTCTAGCATATGTGTGTACACACTCACAGAAACTCATAGGTACATTCATACATACATCATATCACCTCTCTCTCTCTCTCTCTCTCTCTCTCTCTCTCTCTCTCTCTCTCAAACAGACCTTAAAAATAGCCCCTGAAGCATGAGTTAAGGGCTTGTTGGTGAGCTGATAGTCTTTTGAAAGGTGATTGGATCACATAGGTTCTAACTTGACCAGTAGGTTAATCCATGGAGTGACTATTAGGAGGTGGATGGGGCATTCTTGGAGGATGTAGGTCATTGCTGGTGAAGCTTTGAAAGATATCTCTTATCTTGGATTCCTCCTCATCCTCATCTTCCTCTCTTCTTGTCCCCACTTCTCTTTCTCCCCTTTCTGGCAGTTATGAGGTGGGCATCTGTGCTGGACAGCTTCAGTTGTCAACTTGACACACCTGGGTGGAAGGAACCCCAACTGAGGAATTTCCTCCATTGTTCTGGCCTGTGGCCTTGTCTGTGAGGCATTTTCTTGATTGCTGAGTGATGTGGGAGGGCCCAGCCCACTGTGGGTGGTGCCATGCCTGGGTAGGTTTGTATAAAAAGGCAAGCTGAGCACAGGCCAGAGGAGGAGGTCAGTAAGTAGTAACTTTCCTCTGTGGTCTGTGCTTCAGCTCCTGCCTCCAGGTTTCTGCCCTGATTTCACCATGACTGTGACCTGGAGATATAAGATAAGATAAACCCTTTCCTCCCCAAGTTGGTTTTGGTCAGTGTTTTTGTCACAGCGAGTGAAGACAAACTAAGACCACACCTTTCCTCTACCAAGCTTTTTTGCCATGTTCTGCTCCCTGACAGGCCTAGAAATGTGAAGCCAGGCAACCACGGACTGAAGTCTTTAAAACGGTGAGTCAAAAAAAAAAACCAACCCATTTTATTTTTGTTACTAAAATTATGATGAATCTGTTCAGAAATGACCTTTAATTTGTGCTCTAAATGCTCAGTAAGTGGTCTGTGGGCATGAACTGGTACAGGCAGTATTTGTCAGCGTCTTTAAAGTCGTGTTTCACCCCACCTAACCCCTGTACTTCGTTTTTTGTAAGCAGTTCTTTTAAAAAATATTTTTATTTTATGCGTACAAGCGTTTTGCCTGCATGTATGTGTACCACCTGCATGCAATGCCTGCAGAGGTCAGAAGGTGCCAGAGCCCCTGGAGTTACAGATGTTTGCTACCTCTGGGTGCTGGGAACCAAACCTGGGTCCATCAGTAAGAGAAGTCAGTGCTCTTAACCACAGGGCCATCTCTCCAGCCCTGTACACAGGTCTTAAAACCAGCCTATACTTGGGGGGTGGAGTGAACTTACTAGATGAAACTTCACCCCCTAGAGGGCAGCCAGGGAGGATCACCTACATAAAATTTTGGAATTCTTTTCCAAGGAAGATTTGTTTCTAAAAAAAAAAAATTGCTTATTTATTTTTCTTATGTGTATAAATGTTTTGCCTGCATGCAAGTGCACCTGTGTTATGCAATGCCTGTGGAGGTCAGAAGAGGGTGTCGAATCCCCTGGAACTAGAGTTAGGAACAGTTGTTGGTTGCCATGTGGGTGGTGGGAACCAAACTTGAATCTTCTGCAAAAGCAGCCAGTGCTCTTAACAGTTGAGCCATTTCTCTAGTCCCAAGATCTGTTTCTTCTTCATTTATTTATCCACTAAATCATTTTCTTGGATTTATAATCCAGTTCTATGTTCTCTGCTCAAATAGCTCCAGCTGTGGGCATACTACGCAGCTGTTTCAGAGGCTCCTCTATTCTTCAGACAGGTTCTGATCCTTTTATTTATTTGAGCCTGATTTAATTCTGAACTGCTCGATTATCAGACTCCTCTTGTGTTTGCCTCAACCCTAGAGTTAGCCCATTCTCCAAGGCGCATTGGCTCCATGTATTATAGAGTGGTACTTGGAATGAAAGATCTGGATCTGAGGGCAGTGGTATTACAGGGGGCACTGTTTCTAGGCTCTTTCAGCAGGCAGAGCTAGGTGACACCTATGTATCTATAGCTGTATAGTGCTCTCTCTCTCTATATATATTTATACACCCATGTATACACATACATCAATAATTACTCCTTTATCTTTCCATACTTCAGCTCATACTGATGTCTCTGATTCTAATCCAGCCCCACAGGATCATTCTTGCCTATGCCTCTTGCTTATCTACAATGTCTTTCATTAACATTGAGAAATCTAGCCCTCACCATTAGCCATTCATGTACTTTTGAATTTAACCCTAGTATATATGTACATAAATTTTGGGGTGCTGGAGAGATGACTCGGTGGTTGAGAGCATTTCCTGCTCTTACAGAGGACCTGATTTTAGTTCCCAGCATCTACTTCAGGCAGCTCACAATTGCCTGTAACTCCAGCTTCAGGGGATCTGGCACTCCCTTCTGGCCTCTGAGAGCACTGTTCTCACACATGCACATACCCCCTCCATATACACATAGTTAAAAAGGAAATAAACCTTTAAAAATTTTTATTTAACTGGTGGTTAGCCAGTTAAATATTCGTTGGGTTGAAGAGATGGCTCAGCACCTTAAGAACACTGATTGCTCTTGCAGAAGACCTGGGTTTGATTCCCAGCACCACATGGAGGCTAACAACTGTCCCAACTGTCCATAACTGAAGTTCCAGGGGATCTGATACTCTCTTCTGATCTACATTGGCATTGCATGACACGAGTGCACTTACTCATATGCCGGCAATACACTCATGCACATAAAATAATAATAAATAATTTTTTTATGGCTCGGCGTGGTGGCACACACCTGTAGTCCCAGTACTTGGGAGGCAGAGGCAGGTGGATCTCTGTGAGTTCAAGGCCAGCCTGGTCTACATAGCGAGTTCCAGGACAGCCGGGGCTACAGGGAGACCCTGCTTCAAAAAGACAAAAAAAAAAGAAAATATTTGTTGAAATGCATTTGAATTCATTTTTGTGGTATAGAATTTTATAGGCCTGACAAATGTACAGTCACCCTAGTATCATGCAGAGAGGCTCCATCACCCTAAAAACTCCTCTGTGTATTTATTTTGTAATAAAATACTTTCTTCCCACCACTGGAACTGTCATCTGTCCCATCCCTTGTGATTTGAATGTGAAATGCCCCAATTGGCTCAAGTGCTTGAACACTTGGTTCCTAGTCACCAGGAATAATTATTGATATGTATAAATACATAGGGCTCTGTGTGTGTGTGTGTGTGTGTGTGTGTGTGTGTGTGGTTTTGGAGGGCTGTGGAATCTTTAGAAGTTGGAACCTTGCTGGAGGAAGTGAATCATGGAGGTGGGCTTTGAGGTTTGATAGTCTGGTCCAATTTCCTGTCTATTCTGTGCTCCCACAGTTCTGATGTAAAGTGGCCAGTTGCCACACACTCTTGCTACCATGCCTTTCCCACAAGGGCAGGCAGAATCCCATCTTAAGCTACACATCAAATTAAGCATTCTCCATAAATTGCTTCTTGTTAGGTGTTTGATTACAGGAACTAGGAAGGTGTGGTGTGGAAGGAATTGTGTCCTGTCAAAATTCTTTTTGGAGCTCTGACCTCCCAGTGATTATGTTTGGAGATGAGCTTTCAAGGGGTAATTAAAATTAAATGAGTTCATAGGAGGAAACCCTAATCTAAGAGAGTTAGAACCTTATGAGATACCATAAAATTCTCTTCCCATCAACACACAAGAACTCAACTAACAATTCTGTTATATGATACAATCTTTCATTGTTACTTGAATGTAGAATTGATTGGAAGCATCCCAAGTTTTGTTAATTAACATACATCAATTGTACAAAATAATGGGTTTCATTATGACATTTTCATAATACATTTTGATAATTTTCACTCCCAAGTTTTTCTTTAAATGCCTTTTCTGAGATAGAGCTCATACACTTAAATTATGGATTTTTGTGGGGGCTGCTAAGCTTTTTTTTTACAGCAGTAGAATATACATAAAATTGATGTTTTAATGATTTGAAACGTACGGTTCCTTGGCAGTAAGTACATTCATACGGATGTAGAACCATCTCTACCATCCAGCCCCAGGACTTTCCATTTCTGCCACTGAAACAAACTCTGGACCCACTGAGTAACTCCTTGTTCCTCGCACTCCCTGCCCCCTCAGCTGCTCTATCTTCTGCCTTCGATTTCAACTACTCCAGGCACCTCATGTAAATGGACTCCTAGAGCGTTTTACTTTTTGTGGCTGGCTTATTCATTTAACAGTACATTATCCAAACATCTTTGTTTGTAATGGGTCAGAATTCCCTTTCTTTATAAGACTCAATAATATCCTATTGTGGGAAAGAACCATATTTTATTTATCTGTTTTTACTTGATGAGTTATTACCTCTTTTGACTATTGTGAATAATGCTATTATCAGTACTGACCTACCAAGTTTTTAATTAAAAATGGTAATTAACTAATATTAGTACATTTATTTGATTTTAATACCAAAAGATGGATACCCAGTGGAAAGTCTCTTTCCTGCCAATTTGCACAGCCATCCTGTTCGCTTCCACATCTACAACCTTTTTATCTGCTTCTTACAAATCCTTCCGAGACACATGGCTTCCCTTTCTTTTTGACACAGATGACATGTATGTCCTCTGCACACTGCATTCTCCCATTGCCAATATTTTCCATTTAACGGCACTCAGTGAAGATCTAAATTAAGAGCTAATTTAAAGATGCATTTGCTTATTTTTGTATGTATGCATGTCTGCATGAGTTTACGTGCACCACATGCATGCAAGTGCCTGAGGATGCTAGGAATGCTATGGAACTATAGTTACGGCAGCTGTGAGCTGCCTGGTGTGAGTGTTGGGATCTGAACTCAGGTCCTTTGTAAGAATAATATGCGGTCTTAACTGCTGAGCCATCTATCCAACCCCAAGACCATTCTTCTTTTTTCTAGCTTCATCAAATATTACTGTATGGATGTACTATGCTTTATTTAACCATCTATTGTTGATTGACATTTAGGTGGTTTCCAATTCTGAGCTTCGGGAGCACAGCTGCAATAATGAATGATCTTGTAGAAACATCATTTTTTATGTATGACTATATTTGTATGCTACATTCCTAGAAGTGGAGTTAGCCAAAGATACTGTCTGAGTAATGTGTATGAATATAGCCAAAGTATATAGATAGCTATATATATCTCAAAATTACTCATATAGCCCCATGAGTAACATATTTAGCCAAATTGTCCTCCATGGAAAGGACTCCAATTTATGCTCCTATCAGCAATACATGAGAAGGCCTACCTGTACAACCTTGCCAACAAGTTCAATATCAACGTTTTTGATTTTTTTCTAATCTGATGGTAAAATGTGGAGTCTGACATTTGCTTGTTCCAGAATGTACACAGTAACCTTGATCATTATTGTCCCAATGAAAACAGGCTTTGAAGACGGTACAGTTCTCAGCAGGCATCTTATTTGGTATCTACCTCAGAGGGGCCATGAGGAGATGGTGGACGGTGAAGTTCCCCAGGAACTAGGATGAGAGGTTACATAGATGAGTGGGGAGGGGGTCAGTCCCAGAGCAGGAACAGGACTGCCAAGCCGGCCACTTGAGGCACTCCTGCACCAACTAGAGTCCGCTCACCTCCAATGGGAGGTAGCGCCTGTATGTGGTGATTTGTGACCGTTTCACTTTCCTTTCTTCCCATTTCTGAAGTGTCAGTTCATTTACGTTGTTCCTACTTTATCATTGCTTGTTGGGTGAATTCAGTTATGTGCTATTTCGTCTGATAGGTCAGCAGATCTGAGAAGCCATGGTTGGGCCTACCAGCTTGGTCTTTGAGCTGGGTATGGTAACTAGATTGGAAAATAAGAGATTGTCTGATCTCATGGGTAGACTGACAGATGCTGCTGGATTCCTGATGAAAATTCATATTTGACCCATTTATTTATTTTTTTGCTTTAAAGAATTATTTTTTAATTTAAAAAATTTAATAACCATGTGATTAGAAGAAGCATTTCATTACAGCTTTGACATATTCAGTAACATACTCCAGAGCAAGGATACATCTCTTTCAAAAGTGGCTGCAAATTTTTAGGTTCACAGTTGAATTAATACAGTTATACAATATCAAACTCAGTATAAACCCTGTAAGATATAAAGAGATGGCTCAACGGTTAAGAGCACTGACTGCTCTTACAGATGACCTGGGTTCGATTCCCAGCACCCACATGGCAGTTAGAAACTGTCTGAAACTCCAGTTCCAGGGGATCCAACGCCCTCTTCTGACCTCTGTGAGCATTGCACGACATGGGTGCACTTACACGCATGCAGGCAATATGCTCATACACATAAAAAATTAAAAAACAAAAAATTTTTGGTCTTTTTGAGATAGGGTCTCCCTGTAGCCCCAGCTGTCCTAGAATTCACTATGTAGACCAGGCTGGCCTTGAACTCACAAAAAAAATTACTAGTCACAGTTGGTTACACTCAGATCCTTAGTACCTGAGTATGGATATAAAGTCATCAGGTAGATTTCACTGGTAATGTTTATCACCGCTACTATTTAGCATGAAGTAAATTTTTATGTTTCCTCCCCAAACATAAGTCTTTTAAAAAAAATTATTTCTCTGTGTGTATATCATACAGAACATCCCACACAATCTTATTCATCTATATACCCACTTCCCAGATGGCACCCTCCCATAGTTTCCCTCCCCTCACTAGAGCACTTATACTCTGATATCCCTGCTACTGTCTGCTGTGTTGTTAGCACCCTCAACCATTCCCCACTGCTTGCCCTTCTGGTAAATCTAGCCAGCCTATCTAGAGGTCTTTGTTTTAGGAGGGTCAGCTGTTCCTCATCTAGCAGCAATCAATTGTCAGTATTCCTTTAGATAAGATTGGGGTCTGCTGTTCATTTTCCCAATTCTATGCTGGGTTACTGTCTGGGAGTCTCTTGTGCCACCTTGGCCAATAACTCAAAGAAAGGCATCACCTGTCTGGCATTGTTTCTTATTATGTAGCCTTTAGCTATACATATGGACTCTTCAAAATTATATTGACCCATTACTCTTTGGTTATACTTCCCTTTTGGTTGACCCGTGTTTTTTAAAGGTTTATTTTTATTTTGTGTATATGAGTGTTTTTCCTGCATGTACGTAAGGGCATTGAGTGCATATATGCTTGTGGAAGACAGAAAGGGGAGTCAGATCCTCTGGAACCGGAGTTGTAGACAGTTGTAAGTTGCTATGTGGGTGGTCGGAACCTGACCTGGGTCCTCTGCAAAAGCAGCCAGTGTTCTTACGGCCGAGCCGTCTCTTCAGTCCCTTTACCTTTATTGGGTCTAGAACCCCGGGTGTGAGATGGGAAGGATTTTACCAGGAATGATCATGACGGACTGAGCTCAATCTAGAGGCCTTGTGGAAACATCTTGCTTTTCTCATAGAAAGCACAGAGACAACTGGTGACATCATCTGTTCCCTCTTCTTCCTAAGCTGATGCAGTCAAGATGCCTGGAGTTTTGGTAGCTATCTTGTGACAACAAGGTTTGATGGTTGGGGATGGTGGAACATGAAGAAGGAATCTGGGTGGGGGCTGGAGAGATGGCTCAGAAGTTAAGTGTACTTGCTGTTCTTGTAGGGGACTGGAGTTCAGGTCTAAGCACCCATGTCAGGCTGTTCACAGCCACCTGAAACTCCAGCTCCAGGGGATTCAACACCCTCTTCTGATCTCCATACCTATACATGTGCACATACAAATACACACACACACACACACACACACACACACACACACATGAATCACATAAGTAAAATCTTTAAAAATTAGTAAAAATAAAGAAGTTGGGTCTTTGGCCTCAATGGGCCAAATCTGCAAGTCTTGTTCCCAGAGTTCTTGTTATATGCTCAGAATAAAATTTTCACTGTCAGCCACTATCTTTTTTTTTTTTAATTGGATTTATTTTATATAGATGAGTGTTTTGCCTGCATGAATGTAAAGTGCACCCATGTGCAATACCCACAGATGCCGGAAGAGGGCATCAAATCCCTTGGAACTGGAGTTGTGGATTGTTGTTAGCTGCCATGTGGGTGCTGGACACCAAACCCAGGTCCTCTGGAAGTACAGCCAGTGCTCTTAACTGCTGAGCCATCTCTCCAGCCAGTTTCAGCCTCTACTAACAGGACCGTTTCATTGCTTAGGGCTGATGACACTCCTGATGGACACAGACTAGCAGTGTCTCACTTCTTCATACAGGAAGGTTGTGTTCCTGTTTTAGACTCTGACCAGATCAGACAGCCAATCTTGGCTTGGTTGCTCCCAGGTCGTCTTGTGTGATTGCCTGAACCATTTCACTTTTCTGTGTCAGTTGCTGAGAAAGATGAAAGCTCTGAGATTATGTCCCACCCGTAGGCTAATATATCATCTCATTAGAGTTTCAGGAATGCTGGCAGAAGATAACACTCCTGGGTCAAAGACTAAGGACTATATCACTCGCTGAACATTTATGCCAGTTCCTGAGCCCCAGGGGTGCAAAGTTGTCTGGGTGGTAACTGCATACATAGTTGGGTGTACTTAAAAAAGAAACCACAATGAGCTGGAGAGACGCCTCTGTGGTTAAGAGCACTGGCTGCTCTTGCAGAGGACCAGGTTCAGTTCCCAGCACCCACATAATGGCTAACTCTAGTTCCAAGGCATCCATCGCCCTCTTCTGACCTCTGTGGGCATTGCACAGCACAGGAGCATTTACGTACATGCAGGCAATACACTCAGACATAAAATAAAAATAATAAATAAATTATAAAAAAAGAAACAAGCTAAAATGACCTGAATCTTTGATCCTAGGCAATAGTCTGCCTGACTCTTGCTGTGGAAAGCATTAACTCTATTACGCTCAGTGGAGGACAAGCCTTTGACTGTAGAGGACGCCTCTCTTCTCTAAGGTGGCTGTCTCTAGAAGTATCCTTGAAAAGACAGTCTGGGGCTGGAGAGGTAGAGTACTTGCCTAGTAGGCATGGTTCCCTGGCCTATAGCCCTAGCACTGCATAAAATTGGGTGTGGTGCACATATCTGTAATTCCAGTGCTGGGCAGGCTGAGGCAGGAAGACTGAGAGTTCAAGGCCAGTGTCTGCTATATAGTGAGTTCAAGACCAGCCTGGGCTGCAGACATTCTGCTCCAAGATATGAGGAGAGGTGGAGAAACCAGGGAAATTGCCTTCAGCATCAGTCTGCGTTCTTAGTTGTAAATAACAGAAATGGCGCACGCCTTTAATCCCAGCAGAGGCAGGCATATCTCTGTGAGTTCGAGGCCAGCCTGGTCTACATAGTGTGTTCCAGGCCAGCTGGGGCTACAGGAAGACCCTGTCTCCAAGAAGACGATGAAAAAAAACAAAACAAAACAAAACAAATAAAAGAAACAGACTGTGGCTAGTTTGAGCAGAAGGAACTTGTTAAAACAGTATAACATAACTGTTAAAATTGTTTTTCATTTATTGTGTGTGTATGTGTGTATCGGTATTTTTGCATGTGCTGTAGCACACATGGATGTTGAGAGGACAATTTGTGAGAGTCCTTTCTCCTTTCACTATCTGCATCCTGGGGATCCAACTCGGGTCATCAGGCTTTACCTGCTGGGCCATCTCACTGGCCTGACACAACCATTTTAGAGAACTGGAAATGCTTGTTGATGGGATTTAAAAACTCCTTTCTCAGAATACACCCCCAGGAATGCTTGCACATGAAAACCAGGAGAGACATGCACAAAGGGGGTATAGCAATATTACTTATATTAACATAACATAACGTTAGAAATAACACATGCGTCTGCCCACAGGGGGAACGTCCAAATTGTGATGCATTCACTCAGTAGAATTCTATAGCACCACAACAGTAAAGATGAGCAAATAGCTACATATATCATCCCAAAGAAATCCCATAATCATAATGTTGAGTGAGAAAACCCAGAAGGATGAATGCAGCGTGTCACTATTCATAGGGAGTTTAAGACTCTACAAGATGATTACCATCCAGCACTTAGGGTTTCATGCATATTCAGTGAAGCATTAGATACAGGAGCCAAGTGTTGCCTCTCTGGGGATTGAACTGATTTGTCACTTGCTTTTGCTTTTAAGCTTTTCTATCTGTATTTCCTCCATGCCTCACCTTTTAGTCACTAAATTCAAGCTTTAGAATATAATACTGTGTGGCAGAGGCATGCAGACCTGGACTTGGAGGACACCAAACCAGGACCAAAGGACAGCACATCAACTCATCGCAGTCCAGAGTTGGCTTCAGGGGGGCATTGCTGTCGCCATCACCCCTCTGACCATAGGGCTCTCTGACATGCTGGGACCCCTGGCTCTGGACATAGGCTGCTGCTCCCAGCACTGACCTCCCTCCCTCCTCCCTTCCTTCCTCCCTTCCTCCAGGACCCTGCTCTGCTTAAACATCTGGGCAACCTCACCTGTGCTCCATGCTTTTCTATCTGCCTCACTTGATCCTGTTTCAAAGGCAAAGTGTAGTGTCCCTGATTATGGAATTCCTGCAGGGGACTGAGGAAGGTGACCAGCTGCACGTCCAGCCTTGTAAGTGGGAGATGAACTCTGCCCTTCACTAAAATTCACAAGGCTGGAAGCATCCCGAATGTTAGGAGAAGGTTCAGACTCGGTGTGATTGAAAACAATGGACACACCCTGGACAAAACTTCACTGTATATGGTAAAATGGGACAAAATCAGTGTCTCAGGAAGAAGAAGATCTGAAAACATTGAAGTGCTTTAAAAAATTTTTACTTTATGTGTATGAATGTATTGCCTGCATGTGTATAAGTGCACCTGTGGAGGTCAGAAGGGGCTCTGGATCCCTTGGAACTTGGGTTACAGATGGTTGATAGCCACCATGTGGATGCTAGACTCAAACCCAGGTCCTCTGCAAGAGCAGCCAGTACTCTTAACCGCTGAGCCATCTCTCCAGCCCCTGAAGTGCTTTTTTCGAGAGTGAGGAAAACCCCCAAAAACCCAATAGAGATAAAATTGAATAGGCGAAACTTTTCCTGGTTATAAGGAGTACTCAAATCTCAGTCTATATTCACAATTAGTTCCAGTTATTTGCTATGGCTTTTATTAAACCAAAAGGGTCTCTTTTATTGGACCATAAATTCCTCAAAGTTAAGGACTGTCCCTTGCCTCAGAAAGACGCCAGGTTTGCTAGGAAATCATGAAGAACAGAGCTTGAATCCTGGGATCACGACTACAGCCCACTTATGTTTTGCTTGTTTGTGATATGCCGATGGCTGGATAGGACCCCGAGCATGCCAGACGTCTGCTTCCCTGTTGATCTATACCCCCAGCTTGATAGATGATTTATAGTTGCCACGCCAGGTGCCTTTCAGAGAGAAGGCTCTCACACCCACTTCTCTACATGTTAAAGACAAAAACCCAACATGAATAAAATCAAATCTGAGACAGTCGATAAACATCTTCCTTCCCTTCTCTGTAGGCTCTTTTGGTTCTTCAGCCTGTAGCTCTGGGCTCAGAAGGCACGTGCTGTGTTTGTACCTGGCTTCCCCATTCCATCCACAGACATGGAATTTGCGTGAGCCTACTCCATGGCAATTCTGCCAGCTCAGTGCAATTCTTCTTGTTTGACAGCCTCTAGGAGATTTTTACATGGCAGTTGAATTTCACGGTCACTAGTTTTCCACTCACGAAACAATTCACTGGACTAATGGAATATCAGATGTGAGCTCAGTGCCCAAGAAACTGACAAGGATTCCATCGTCATGGTGTTGGCTGCTGTGAGAAGAGTGATGGACTTGCAACTCATCCAGGAACCCGAGGGCTGCAGTTCAGGGCAATGAGCATCTCTCCTGCCATCTGTCCCAAGAGTGTAACATCTGCCACCATCGAACTCCTAAGGTTTTCTCAACAAATTAATGTTCAGGTAATGGTTACTTATTTGATCAGAATATTTTGAGAAAACACCTCTACCCATGATTTCCCAAGATGCCCAAACCACAACTTTCTACTGACTTTCAATTTACCTCACCTCAGTGGCCTTTTGAATTAGGAAATTAGTTAGGTCCCATTTCAAATTTCCTGTTTCACATTGTTTTGAAAGCGCCAACCCCACTCTTACTCCCCGTCTTCCTACTGAGAAGGATCATGACTAAAAGAACTTCCACTGAGAACTAATTATGAAGATGGCGGCGAAATGACTGTATCAAGTCTCATTAATTCAACCACTCGGGACAAACCCTGATGGAGATTAGTCAGGGCTGTTACGTTGTGGGGATGGGTCCACTGGAGCACCAGAGGGACTACTGGGCCCATCTGGCGGGGATGCTGATGCTCAGTTCTGAGGAGGAAGAGCCAAAGGAAGGGAAGGTGCAGAGTTCTGTTGGAAAGAGGCAAAGGTCGTTGAATAGAACAACCATCCACATGAGACGACAACTAATATGTGGACAAAGCTCGGCATCATTATAGGAAGAACCAACAGCTACTTATAGAATGAGATAAAAGATTTTGAAATCTATAAGACGCCTCTGATGCTTTGAATGAGGAACATCCCCCATAGGCTCACACAGTTGAACACTGGGGCGCTGTTTGCAGAGGTTTAGGAGGTGTGACCTTGCTGGAGGAAGCACGTCACTGGGGGTCGGTTTTGAGATCTCACAGTCCTGCTTCACTTCTAGCTTAGTTTCTCTGCTTCCTGCACGCGCTTGAAGATGTGAGCACTTAGCTTCCCTCTCAGCCACGTCCGCCACCGTGCCCTCTTGCCATGATGGATTCATCCCTCTGGAGCCATAAGCCAAATAAACTCTTCCTTCTGGTTGCTATGGTCATGGTGTTTTATCACAGCAGCAGGAAATTAACCTATACAAACTCCTTATGATATTTACATGCAGCACACTCAAGTACTAAAACTGTTAAACATGTAAGCACACGGGGAGTTGTGAATTCAGGGTAGGTAGGAAGGATGGTGGGATCCAGGCTGGGAGTCATTGTAATGCTGAATTGTAATGAAGGAAGGAACATGTACAGCAGAAGTTTTGATACCTAACATACCACTAAGGCGTTAGAGCAGGCAGAGAACAGAACCAGAGCCTTCTGAGTACTATCTGCGCTCTAGCTGGGTTGTGGGACTTGTGGCTATGTTTCCTCAGTCCCTCCTGGGCTCCCATAGAACAGAGAATCATATTTGGCTTTACTGTCCCCCAAAAGTCCCTGTGAAAATCTTTTACTTGATGTGCGTGAATGAATAGTTGATCATGTTGAGAATTTTCCAAATGATTCTTTTGAGTACCTAAGCTTTAGAAGTATGGTTGAACTTTAGAGGGGCATAGTTGATGTTTGGAGTAGGTACGCTCAAACCTAGTAGGTGTGGTTAAGCTTAGTAGGCATGCTTCAGTTAGGAAAGAGTTCCTAGCAAGAAACCTCTATATTCATCAGCAATATAGAGCGTGGGTGCATAAACTAAAACTGTTCAGAACAACATGAAGAAATATCTGGCAAACACTGAAGAAAACATTCCCAAAGCTCCTCCTGAGTTTCATCTCCCTCACCTTTAGGTTGTCTCTATACCTGAAAGCTCCTATTGGCACCTTCCAGAATGTAGTGTGTGAAGGAGCCCTAAAGAAGCAGCTGGAAAGGAGGTATTTGACTTCATCTGTGTCAAACTGGTCCAGCGTCATCTGTAAAGAGATGGTGCCTCGTGAGCAGAAATGATTGTGCGAGCTGCACTTGACTGCATGGTCTGAGGACTCTCAGGCTTTACCACAGTGCATGCTTGCTGGGAGCACAAGGCATATGAAATTACGACTTGAGCACTCTCCCTAACAGTTGAACTCACAACATGGGCACTCTCCCTTGCAGCCTTCTATGAAAAGATAATCCCCTCATTGAACTCCATTCTTGTCACCAAGGGTTTTGATTAATCGTTTGGGTTATTTTAAGATAAAACACCTTTGTTATTGGTTCCTTATCGTTGAATTTTGTGAGGTTGGTGTATATGTCTTTGCTACCTATGTACATAATCTGCCTCTGACTGCTTTTTTTAAAATTAAATTTTTGCCAATTTCATACAATATATTTTGGTCACATTTAGATTCCCTTCCCTGTCTGTACCCCCATTATTACCCCTGCCCAATTTCATGTATTTTATAATATATACTATTATATTTTCTATTAGATATGCACTCTAATATATGTATAAATAAAGGCCTATAGAGTCAAATTTGTGTTTCCAAATGCCCTTCTGTGTGTTCACTCACTGGAGCCTGGGTAACCTACCAAGAGTTACATGCCTACCAGTGACAGACTGCTCTCCCAGCTCTCATCGGTTACCAACAGTTCCTCTAGGCTTGGGGTTTCTCACCCACTTCCCCATGTCTGTGCTGGGGTTTTGTCTGGCTTAGGTTATGTGATACTTGTGCATGCTGTCATCATTGTTGTGAGTTCATATGAGAAACTTCCCACCTGTCTGGAAAACTGTTTCCTTGTGGTCCTCCCCCACCTCTGGCTCTTGCAATCTTTCCATCCCCTCTTCCACAATGATCTCTGATCCTTGGGGGGCAGAAGTGATGCTAGGTATCCTATTCAGGGATAAGTACTCTGAAGCCTTTTATCCTTTGCATGTTCACCAATTGTGGGTCTCCATGGTAATTACATTTGTTACATAAGGAAGCTTCTCTAGTGAGAGTTGAGAGATGCATTAATCCATGGGTATAAGAATAAGTCATTAGGTGTTGCTTTAATACTATATTTACAGAACAGTAGTATCAGACTCTCCTCTGTCGTCTGTGACTATAGTCATATGGTCCTAGGCCTGTCAGTTATGGACTCCCATCTTATGCAGTAAACTGTAAATCCAAGTAGAAAGTGGTTGGTTACTCCCATAATATTTGTGCTAATTTTATGCCAGTAGGAAAACCTTGCCAGGCCAGTTGTACCTCACAGGATTCACAGCTGGGTAAGGTGGATGATTACTTTTCCTTTCTAGTAGGATGCATAGCACCTTCCAGCACTATGAAAGCTAACCAGTAGAGATGAGGCTTTGAAGTCAGCACCAGCTTGATTTCTCCTTGTTTGTTCTACAGCTCCTGTATGCAGTGTCTTCAGCAGTAGGGTCTTACATGAAGTTCTGGTGGGTAGCCAAGAGCAGGGGCAATGGCCAGCATTTTTGAGGCTCTATGGGACCCCTAGTTAACAAATTCAAAAGAGGGAGTTCATCTCTGACATTGGGTTTTCAGTTTGCTAGTCTATGGTATCTAGTAGGGGCAATGTCCCACTGTTATATGATAACTCCTTTTGTTCTTTTAATAATTATGTATATTCGTTAAGGAGCTTCTCTAGGGCCAGGTTTCCATATGGCTTTTTCTAAAGGCCTTCAGTATTACTTGTCCATACTAACACTATTCCCCACACTCCCTCCTCTGTCCTTCCTACTAAGTAGCCCAAGCTGGACTCACCTTACTGTGTACCTCAGGCTGTCCTTGAACTCACAGTCCTTCTGTCGCCAGCTTTTGAGTGCTGGGATTATTGATCCATGCCACCATGCCTAACTCTCTGACTCTTTCCTTCCATACTTTTAGATTTATTTTTAATTATATATGTGCACACGAGTGCAAGTGCCCACAGAAGCCAGACGAGGGCATCAGATCCTCTGGAGCTGGAGTTACAGGTGGTTGTGAACTGTCTGACATGTGTGCTAGGAACTGAATTTAGGTCTTCTGCAAAAGCAGTGCACCTTTTAACTGCTGGCTCCCTCTAGCTCAACCTTCCATACTTCGTCATTTCTTATCCCCTTCTTTCTGTCACGCTCTCTGCTGTCTACATAATCTCTTACGTTTCTGGATGACTTTCATCTTAGTGTCTCTTTTTCTCTATGTTTCTCTGAATGTTATCTGATGCTTTTGGCTTGGGGACCTACAGAAAGTGTCTTTCTGCTGAAAACTACCTCAAACTCATACTAATACTTCTTGTTTTTCTGAAGGAACAAATTTTGCTGAGAGCAGAGTGTGGCAAGACAGAACTTTTACTGTCTTCAGGTAACTCGGTTCTTCTAATTTCTGCAAGATTCCAGAGGCCAAGGCTGTCTATGCTAGGTCACAGCTGAGAGAGATTCTTTCAGGGAAGCAAATCCAGAGGAGTTACTGGGTAAGCAATACGACCTTGCAGCTCAGATATGATTATATTTTGGATATCTGGAGAGTAGCAGTTCAGTAGAGAGAAAAATCCTCATTTCAGATATTTTCACTGTAGCTTGGCCCTATGATGATATCAAAAAGAAAAATAAACACCAGGAAAAAAAAAAAGGTTTAATTTTTCCAAAGGTCTGTGTGGTCACTTTCCCAGCCTGAGCTCTCTCTGTTGGATTGTGGGTGAGGACTGGATTTACTTAAGCTAGCAGAACAATCACCATTCCCACACGGACAGAGGCACGGGCCAAGATGCTAAGGAGTGAAATAGAGGTGTCCTTGAGGCAGCTGTGAGCCAGCCAGCTAGAGGCATTCAGGGTTGTGGGAAAAGCTGCTTCTCTGTGGACTCTGGACTCAGAAGGCTCACATATCAGCTCACACAGAGATGTAATTCTCCGGTTAGGTGCTGTGTGCATGCATGTGTGTTTGTATGTGCACGCACATATGTGTAGAGGCTGGAGGACAGCTTCAGGTGTTCTCCAGGAACCAGTCCCTTTATTCTTTAGAGCCAGGGTCTCTTACTGATGGGGACTTACCAAGTAGGCTAGGCTGAAAGGCCAGCGAGCCCTGTGGATCCCTCTGTCTCTGCCTTCTCAAATTACAAGTGTGTGCCACCATGCCTGGCTCTTTTTATGTGGGTTCTAAGAGTCAAACTCAGGTCCTTGTGCTTGCAAGGCAAGCAAGTAACTGACCAACTGAGCCATCTCCCCACCTCTCTGGTTAGGTATTATCACCAGAGTTGTATCTGAGGCCTGTTATCCTTAATTTTGGTGAACTGTTTAAGAATTCTCTCTCTCTCTCTCTCTCTCTCTCTCTCTCTCTCTCGTACACATATGGGCTCATGCACATATACCTCATATGTGCATCATGTTGACATAGGCACAGATGTGCTCTATCCAGAGTACAGATTCCCTTCTCTTTGAAAGTGGCCTCACCCTCATCCCAGATCCTGAGGACTTAATTTGATGTGGTGCTTGCTGCTTCTTGCTCCCAGCCCTCACGCTGCTGGCCCTCTCCTGGAGCGCCTGTGCCACCATTCTGCTGGTATCGTTCAGTCCTAGTGTCCTGCCTGACCAGGGCCAGGCACAGGCTGTGAGTTTCTTGTTCTGGACATCTGTGTGCATAAGGAGACCACATGGGCTACTAGGTCAGAGTGTGGAGTCTGAGGACAGACCTCAAACAGTGAATCCTGTCCTTGCACATCCTTAAGCCCTCTATCTGCCTTCTCATCCATCAGAAGGGATGATAGTGTCTACTTCAGAGGGCTGCAGTACAGTGAATGAGGCCCTCAAGGATGACCTGGAAACTCAAAGAATTATAACGGTCAGACAACGGTTAGGCCACCCTCACATCGCTCCTGTTTACCTTCTTGTCTTTGGCTCCAGGACTCTGACAGAGGAGCCTGCAGCCCTGGCGAGGGTGGAAAGCTAGACCAAGGAGGTCATAGATCATAAAGAGGTCTGTGGAGGCCTCAGCTTGTTAGGTGGAGGACCCACTGTCTTCCTTCCCATAGCTTGAGTCCCCAGGTAAACCATTTCTCATTTTTAGGCCATTGCACTGGAGTCTCTATAGAAGCAGATCTGGGCTATTTGATTAGATGGTGTATCAGTTATTTTTATTGTTGGTATGACAAAATATCTGGTAGAGCAAATTAAGGGAGGAAGGGTGTATTTTGTCTCACAGTTCTAAGACCACAGTCCATCATGGTGGGGAACACATGGCAAGAGGATACAGTTGGGTTCCTTACATCTTGATGGACAGAAGCAGAGAGACAGAAAACACAATATCTCTCCTCAAGGGCCTACTTCCTTTTGTTACATCTATGACCTTTCCAAACAGTGCTGTCATCTGGGGACACATGAGCCTGGGGGACATGTCTCATTCAAAGTACAGCATGTGCAACAGAACTGGGATTGACAGTGGCACCTTAGACCAGAATGAAGATTCCAAAGTCCTTTCATTTACTAGTCCCAAGAAGACGAATCCAAAAGGGGATAGAGGGGGCCAGGTTTTACCTCATCAAAAGGAGATTTCTGGGACTGGAGAGATGGTTCAGCAGTTAAGAGCACTGGCTGTTCCTGCAGACACACATGAAGAAGACATGAAATAGGAGGTGATTTGTTAGGAGGAAGAGTTCCCATAGGAGGGGGAAGGGGATGAGAGAGGGAAAGGGGTAAAAAAATGACTAAAAGTCATTATAGAAATGTATGAAACTGTTGAATAATAAACAATCAAAAAAAAAAAGGGCTCAAGAAATGGCTCAGCGGTTAAGAGCACTGGCTGCACTTGCAGAAGACTTTGGTTCAATTTCCAGCACCTATATGGTGGTTAACAACTGCCTGTAACTCCTGCTCCAGGGGAGCTGACACCCTCTTCTAACCTCATTGGCATTGCACAACACAGATGCACTTACACACACGCAGGCAGTGCACTCATACACATAAAATAAAAATAATAAAGTACATTTTTTAAAAACATTACAAAGGAAGATTTCCAGCAGAGCCATTTGAATGCAGAATGGCCACACCTGCAGCAGCAGATAAGAGTTTATGGGAGATGATGTTGGACAGACTCAAACAACAGGACGAGGTAGCTTTGAGACCAGGTCTTACTGTAAGGCATGTAAGGCCTGGGGGGGGCATGTTGGTTTATGTACACACACATATATTTTAAAAATTATTTTGTCTATTTTTAGTGTACTTTTTGCCTGCATGTATGTAAGTACACCTGTGTTGTGTAGTGCCAGAGGAGGCCAGAAGAGGGAATCATGTGGATTCCCTGGCACTGGAGTTATAGCTGGTTGTTAGCTGCCATATGGGTGCTGGAAATTGAACCTGGACCTCTGCAAGAACAGCCAGTGCTCTTAAACACTGAGCCATCTCTCCGGCCATCTCTCCAGCCCCTGTGTACACATATTTTGCTTGCATGTATCACATCTTTAAATGTGCCACAGTTCTCATCTCCTATTTCAGAGCACATTTGAATTCTACGGCAGCAAAGCCTAGTGAGGACACTGGTTTCTGGTTGCCCACCCCCTCTCCAGAACTAAATGGCCCAGAGCTTCTGATTGCTTGCTGTAAGCCAAGGGAGAGCTGGGGGCTAGGCTTAGGGCTGAGCGTAACCTGGATGAGAAGAAACGCCTGCCTTCAGAGAAGCTTCCCAGTGGGACACACAGTAGGACAGTAGTTGTCACAATAAGATAGGGGAAGCTCATTTCTTTCATAGAATTAATTTTCAGTCAGATGTAGTGGTATACACTTGGGTTTTTTTTTTTTTTTTTTTTTTTTTTTTTTTTTTTTTACATAAGTCCTGGAACTCCTATGTAGGACAAGCTGATCTGTAGTCCTAGCTCGCCTGGAACTCACTATGTAAACCAGGCTGGCCTCAAACTCAGAGATCTGCCTGCCTCTGTCTCCCAACTGCTGGGATTAAAGGCATGTGCCACTATGGCCAGCTTGGTGGTATACACTTGTAATCTAGTCCTTTGGAAGCTGAGGCAGGAAGAGTGTCATGAGTTTGAGGCTAGCCTGGGCTATATCATGAGACCCTGTCTCAAAAAATTATTTTTTCTGGGGGCTGGAGAGATGGCTCAGTGGTTAAGAATACTGAATGTTCTTGCAGAAGACCCAGGTTTGAATCCCAGCACCCACATGGCAGCTAACAACTGTCTGTAACTCCACTTCCAGGGGACCTGACAGCCTCTTCTGTCCTCCGTGGGCATTGCACGACACAGGTGCACTTACCTACGTGTAGGCAATACATGCATACACATAAAAAAAATAAAAATAATAATTTATTTTTTCTGAATGTTATATATTAAAATATTATATGTAATATATAATATATTTTATACTATGAGTGTTGTATATATACATTTTAGACAGACTGTTCTCAAACTCATAGAATCTGCCTGCCTCTGCCTGCTGAGTGCCGGGATTCAAGTTGTGAGCCACCATGCCCAGCTTGAATATTACATTTTTAAAAAACTTGTAAGTATTAAAACAATATTTAAAGTACAGAATGAAGAAGGTGGAAATCTGAAGCTACGTGTGGGACGAGTCTCGAATGTGACTGTCAGTGAGCTGGGTATGAAGGTTGCAGAGTGATGGGAAAGCAGCGATGCTCCAGCCCGAGCCTGTGTGTGAGCACCCACAGTCTTCATGCGTCTATGTTTGAGAACATGGTGAGATCAGGTTTGAGAGAGGAGCAAAAAAGGCGATACAGAACATTTCAGCGTGGGTCAAAAGAAGGTCCCAAGACCAGTCATATCAGCATCACCTGGACCTTGTCAGAAATGCTAACTGTGGTCTGGTGAGTTAGCTCAGCTGGTAAAAGTAACATCCTGCCAAGCCTGATGACCTGAGTTTGATCCCAAGGACGCACATAGTGGAAGGGGAAAAAAAGGACTCTTACAAGTTGCCTTCTGAACTACTCATTCTATGATGCATGTGCCCATGTGTGAATACACACACAGACACACACCAATAAAGAAATAAAATGCAAAAGAGAAAAAAGAAAAAGCAAATTGTCAGGGTCCACATTGTATAGGAATGTCTCAACACAACTTTGATTTTTTTTTCCAGTAGCTCTTCAGATGACACACATTTAAAAACTTAAAAAAAAAGTAGGAGAAGAAAGTAGAAATCATCCTAAACCTTGCCGTCTGTGAGAGAATCACTTCATATATCAATCACACGTGTAAAGATGGGGTGATCTCATGATCTGAACAGCACTGAACAGATGTCAGGGGTACCGAAAGCAGAAACTCTTCTAGAGATGGTAGGTATGATGGTAAATTGCAGCTGCCAACTTGATTAGATGGAGAAGCACCTAGGAGATGTGTAAGGCACATCTCGGGCAGGTCTTCTATGGCATCTTCAGAGATGATTAGATCTGGAGGGCCCTAATTAATGAATGGACCAATTCCTTGATGGATTCATGATACTGATGTCATCTAGGGGTACAGGGATGGGTTTGTTTTCTCTGCCAATTAAAGAATTTAAAAGGAAGGTGGGCTGGAGAGGCGGCTCAGTGGTTAAGAGCACTGACTGGACCCAAGTTTGATTCTGAGCATCTACTTGGCAGCTAACAACCATCCATATCTCCAGTTCCAGGGGAACCCAATGCCCTTTTCTGACCTCCTTGATCATTGCACAACACGGGTGCACTTACACACATGCAGGCAATATACTCATACACATAAAATAAAAATAATAAACTATTAAAGAAAAAATAATGAAAAGGCAGGAAAGAAGTGTTACCAGAATTCTTGAGGCGCCCCAGCAGAGCTGTCATACGATACCTGGGAAATGTGGGTTCCTCTTGGGGTTCTTGGTGTCGTTCATAAAAGAATGGACATAAATGGAGGCACTGAGGACAAAGAACAGACTCCAATGGAAAACCACAGGCAGGCAAGCTGGAAGTTTTGCAGCTTCCTGGAAAGGAGGAGGAGATTGGAGATCATGGAGAAGGGAAGGAGCAAAAGCCTTGCTGCTTGAGATACAGTGGTGTGGAGGTTAGCTACCTTGGCAACAAGCTGCGACGCTGCAGGAGGGGAGCTTTAGAAAAAGTAAAGAGGCCCAAAGCGTTCCTTTCAGCTTCTGGAAGGAAAAGAGAAGTTCTTTCTAAGGATGGGCAGACCCCCCCCCCCAAGGTGGTTGGGAGGGACTGCACTGCACTAGGGTGTGGGAATTCTGGGAAGGACAAGCACATTATCTTAACCTGCCTTCCTAGGTGTGGCCCCCGAGCCAGGTCCCTGACCTTTGCCATTGGATTTACCCTTACAGGACGAGACAAGAGTAGAGGGCATTATGGAGGTGGTGCAGGGAAGAGGTGGGGCCTAGTTGGAGGCGTGCCCTTCAAAGCTGTATTTTGTGCTGTTCCCTTCCAGCGTTCCCTCTCTGCTTCCTGTCCACCATGGCTGGAACAGCTCTGCTCTACCACCACCTCCCTCCCCACCAAGATGGACTGACCTGAGATGGTGAGAAAATTGAACTCTTACTCCTTTAAGTTGTTTCTGTAATTTTTAAAATTTTATGCGTATGAGCGTATTGCTTGCATGTAGGTAGGTGCACCATGTCATGCAGTGCCCGAGGAGGTCAAAAGATAGCATTGGATCCCCTGGAACTGGAGATAGGATGGTTGATATTGCCTCCATGTGGGTGCTGGGAATTGAACCCAGGTTCTCTGATAGAGCGGTCAGTACTGAGCCTCTCCAGCCCCATTTCTGTATTTTTTCATAATGAAAAGGTGACTAACACAGCTGGTCTCATGATGGGTGAATATAGGGGCTATTACGGGAGGGTGTGGGGTCAGGGACGGCCTTTCCTGGAGGAGGTGCTGAAACGTTAGAGACCTGATCAGTGCTTTTTCTTGCTGCCCCAGCTCCATGTCTTCCAACATTCCTTTCCTGGTGCCTTCCCTGTTTCTATCTTTAGTATTCCTGCTTAGCAAAATGAGCCTGTCTCTCCCCCTTAAACAAAAAGCGACTTTATTGATTCAAAGCACATAGATATGAAACAAGAATAATATAACGAAAGCCACCCACAGACACATCACCCTGCTTCACCAGATCTCAGTATCAAGCCACACTTGCCTTAATATCTCTACAAGAAACGACACATAACAGCCATGATCCAGGCCTCCTGTGTGCCCTTCATGGATCTTTTCCTCTTCCTCTCTTCTCAGCAGGAACCATGCTCATGAATTCAGCTTTGATCAACATCCACGTAACTCCAGTTCCAGGGGGATCTGATGCCCTCCTCTGACCTCTGTGGGCACTGAAGAACACAGGTGCACTTACATGCATACAGGTAATACACTCATACACATAAAATAACACAATTATATATATATATATATATATTTGCCACATATGCTATGTATCCATAAACATTCTAAAACACTGTTTTGTCTGTCTTAAAATTTCATATAAATGGTATTTTGTTGTAAATGTCCCAGCCTTTTGCTCAACATTGTTTTGGAATTTATTTGACGTTAACGAAGGCGGCTCTTGTGCTTTTGTTTTTAAGTGCCGTATGGTGCTCCAATGTCTGGTTGTGGAACGATGTTCTTATTTTCCCTCATTGGGTTATTTCCATGGTGTGTGTGGGGAACTTGTGTTTTGTTTTTATTACATTACAGTTATCATTCTGGTACGTGTTTTTTTGTGCACAGATATGAGAATTTTGTGTATGTGTCTTTGTGTTCATGCACGTGTACTCACACATGTACGTGCGTGTGTAGGCCACAGGACAACTTTGGGTATTGTCCGTCTTGTGTGTTGAGGTGGCGGGGGGGGGAGTCTCATGGGTCTGGAGCTCTGTCACTAGGCTAGGCTGACTAGTGAGCCAGCTAGCCCCAGGGATATGACTATCTCCACCAGGGATTACAGATAAGTGCTACCATACCTGGCTTTTTTATGTGGACTCTGGGGAGTGAACTTGGGTCCTCTGCTTGTGTGGCAAGCACTTTACTAACTGAGCCATCTCCCCAGCCCTATGTATAAGACTTTAGGGCATTTATAGATTTTTGAACTGCCAGGTCAGAGGAGGTGCATTCTCAGTTGAACCGGAGGTTACCAAAGCATCTTCAAGAGTCATACCACTTATACTTCTGTTCTAGTTTTATTGTGTCACTGATAAAAATATCCTTACAAAAATCAGCCTAGGGGAGAAAGGGTTTATTTTAACTCATGAGTCTAGGCTCTAGTCCATGATAACAGAGAAGTCCAGGAGGCTGGAATTTAACATAGCTAGTTACGTCACATCCACAGTCAAGAGCAGAGAGAAATGGATGCATGCATGCTCACTTGCTTGTGCTCAGCTCAATTTCCCACCTTATACAGGCTGGGATTTCTTGCCTAGGGAATGTTGCCACTCACAGTGGGCTGGGTCATCCTTCCACCATCAATTCACTTAATTAAGGCAATCCCCTCAGACATGCTCACAGGGCACCCCAACATAGACGATCCCTCATTGAGACACTTTTTCCATGTGATTCTAGGTTGTAGCAAATTGACAAGTGTAACCATGACAACCCCTCTGTGCATTGTGGGAGTCCCTGTTTTCCTTTTCCCAACCTTTGCTTGGTCAGATTTTCAGCATTTTGTTAGTCGAATGTGTGTGAGGATGTCTTGATGCTGATTTTCTTTGTATTTTCCTTGTTGCTAGAGACAGGATGCATCTTTTTGTGTGTCTGTTGGATATGTGAGTTTCCTCTCTTGGGCATGTTCTTCACATCTTGCCCATTTCCTCTGTTGGATGTCCCTGACATCTTCCCCATGATAAATAGAAGAGCAGCCCTTGGCTCCCAGGAGCTGACCTGGCACTACCAGGGAGGTTGAGTACTTGTCTGTTGACCATAGAAATTCCATATGGCATCAGCTTTAAGACAAGGTCATGGTGTGGCTTTGAAGGACTGAGTCTATATTAGCTACTTGTCTCATTGCTGTGACAGAGTACCTGACAAAGGCAACTAGAGGGAGGGAGGGAGGCGGGGAGGGAAGCAAGAAAAGAAAGGAAGGAAGGGAGGAAGGAAGGAAGGAAGGAAGGAAGGAAGGAAGGAAGGAAGGAAGGAAGGAAAGGTGAGTTTATTTTGGTTCACCATGTGAGAGGACACAGTCCTTCATGATGAAGTCATGGTGGCAGGAGTGTGAGGTGTCTCGTCATGTCGCATCCACAGTCAGGAAGCAGAGAGAGGAAGGCTGGTGCTCAGCTGGCTTTCTCCTCTTTATTCGGTCTCAGACCCCAGCCTGTGGAATGATACCACTCATGTTCAGGGCAAATCTTCCCTTCTCACTTAATCCATTCTGGAAACTCCCTCAGAAACATCCCCAAGGGTAAGTTTTCATGGCGATCTCAAACCCAAGTTGACAATGAACCATCACAAGATCAAGCAGCACTTCTTCACAACCATGCCTGGACTAAGCAATACCTTGTCCAAGCCACAGAATACCACACACTCCCTGGAACAGGCAGCGTTCTAAGAGAACCCTAGGATTCTAGGCCCCCAGTGTAGACATACCAACTTTTAGTTATTCAGCAAACATGATCCTGGGCACTGTGTGAAAGGATTGTTCAGGTGTCATTAAGGTCTACTTCAGTTGACCTTGAGACAGGGAGATCAAGTAGGTGAGCTTGACCTTACTCCATGAACCTTTTAAAGATAGGCTTTTCTCTGGCTGGTCACAGGAGATGACAGAGACACTATCAGTTACTCTTCTTGTTGCTGTGACAGAATGCCTGACATAAACACATTAAGGAGATGGAAGGTTTCTTTTGGCTCGTAAGTTCAGAAGATTCAGTTCATGGTGGTTAGGAAGGCATGGTAGAGTAGAGTAGTTCCTGTCACAGTGGGCCAGAGAGTAGAGATGGGGGATGCTGACATCTGCTAGTCTTCTCCTTCCCCCCGTTTTATTCTCTCTAGACCCTAAGCCTATGGAATGGTGCCATGCACATTCAAGGTCTTCCTGCCTCATTTGAAGCCCTGGGAACACCCTCACAAACAGAATCAGAGGTGAACCTCAGTCTTCTAGGTGATTCTTAATCTAGTGAGGTTGACAGTGATGATCAGCCATCACAGACACACTCTGATTGCCCTGGAAGAAAGCAGACTCGATGCTTGGCATGTCCACAGGAACCAGGTAGTCCTCAGAGCAGGAGAGGACCATCATCCTTGAATTCATAGAAATGAATCTGGTCAGTAGTCAGTGTGCTACTGACTACTGAGGACTCCAGCTCAGCCTAAGAGACCCTGAGAGTGTCAGCCATGTCACACTGGACTTCTGACTTACAGAAACAGATAATAGTTTGTGGTCAGTTTACTATTAGTTTATGTTATAAAGACATGGGAGGCGTAACCTCTGTTTTACTTACAGCTTTAGCTCCATCTAATTCTTTGTTAAGGACCTCAGGAACAACTCCTGCTTCCTGACACCCTATAATCCTGAGCAAAACCCTGCTGATTTAAAGTTTCCCCAACCGCCTGACACAAACCCCATCCTATGCAAGTCCCTTCTAATGCGTCTCACTGGCATGTGCACAGTTCTCCATGGTATGTGTTCTTCCTCTCTGTAACATGTGACAAACTTAAGTTGCTCAGCTACAGATGTGTCCTGGTGGCCTCTGAATGGAGGGTGCTTAAACTCACTTTAAGGAGGGCTGTTTGGGTGCTGGGAACAGTATTGCACTGGCACACTGAGCTTTGGAACTGGCTTGGGCACTCACTGGTCAGGTGACCCAAATGAGCCATCTACTTCTTTGATCTTAGTGTTTTCATCAATAGAATGAGATGGTAGGATGCAAGACCTCTGGGCAGCTGCAGGGTAGGGTGGAGAGAACTCTGGGGCCAGGTAATGTTCAGTTTAATCTCATCTTCTATAATTGGTTGTGATTTGGGTCAACAACATCTAAATCGGAACCAGCAACCCAAATAGGTTTGGTGTGAAGGTTCAATTAAGTGCAAATTTCTTGAGCTACACAGAAGATTCTAATACTATTTACGTACAATTTAAACTTATAGCAGTAAAATGTATTTGGCTGTAGAGGGTACCGATGTTAACTAATGCTTGTCTTTACCTTCAGGAGACTACTGATAAAAATACCTCCAGGCAAATTGGTGCCACTGTGGTCCAGTGGCTGCTATACATTATCACCACCTAAAAATCAATGTGTATTTTTCCATCAGGACACTGAACGAGATTCCCAGAAAATGTTTCCTCTCTCCCTTTATTTCTTCCATAGGATTTTGGCTTATGTTCTGTGATACAGACTGGCTATAACCTTTGCTGTTATGTGTGAAAGCGACCTTTGATTTTACATCACCAGCTTCTCTCACAGACACTTGTAGAATCTCACCTGATCTAAATCTCTAAGAACCTAAATATTTATAACTCATTAACCCCACACTGGTTAGTTTCCCCCACAGAAGTTCCTTCTCTTCAGTCTTCCTGGAAATCCCAAGAGAACATGAGCTTCTCTCATGTGATAAAGAGGTGCTTACCATCCCCAAGCCTTATTTCTAAATAGTCTATATCTGAGGTATTAGGGGTTAATACTTCAACATCTGAATTTGAGTGAGGCACATCCAGTTTCTAACCATCCTATGGGCCTTGGTCAAGGGCGTGTTGGGATTTCATCCCATGTACAGTGGATTGGAAGAAATTGAATTGTGCAGCCTGTGGCATGAAGTCTAGCCAAGGAGACGAAGTGACCCAGTGGCATTTGATGGTTTCAAGAACACAGAAGTCTATCCTCTCGTGTTTTTATTTGGGGTGGGCAGGTGGCTTTCATGCCCTTGTGACCTCACTTAGGAGCTCCAACTAGTCAGGACCATCCTCAACAAGTGACCTGATAGTTGTAGATGTCATTTTCTAGTGTGATACACAGACTCGAGCAAATTCCCATGGACATATCTGAGAGACACTGGAAGAATCTGCCCTTAGTTATCCAACCAACTATCTAGGAAAAAAAGGGTGACGAAGTTTTAGGGAAAAGGCACTGGCCTGGCAGAGTCTCCACGTTTTATTCTTTCATGAGGCTTGAGAAAAGCACACGTTCGTTAAGTTTTATATGATTTCTATGTTAATTTATTTAAAATCTCATTTGCTTTCAGGAGTTGTCCAGGACTGGAAAAATATATCCTATTCTTAGAGTGAAGATTTGGGGAGATTTCTCGATAGGAGGAGGGTTGTCAGGAGATCTGAGCTCAGAGTCCTGGCTCAGCTACCGAGGGCTGTAAGTTAATTGAGCGGAAACGATGAGTTAGTCAATTGTCATTCGAGTCAGACCATACGTCTGTCACACTATATCATCAAGGCCAAGGCATTCTGGGAAAGAATGATTATCCTCATTCATTATGTTCAGATTCTCCAGACAGTTGAAAAACGCTAGATTACGAAGTTGCTGGGGCAGAACCTGGAAAAGATAAAATCATAATTGAAAGCCTCTTACGGGCTACATTTTGAGTGAGTTTGACTTTCTACTTCCAGGCACGTTAACAAATCTCAAATTATTGTTTTTGGCCAAAGCTAAATTTAGTGCCTGGGTGATGGATGGCTCTGTCATGCTCTTGCTGAAGTCATGTTAATGGTTTCCTGTTGTTTCCTAAGTGCCACCACTGAGCGCCTACTGTGTGCGTGCCACTGGCAGACCCTTGTCATCATTTTCATTCATCCTGGCAACACTCCTGGGTATGGTTGCCAGATTCAGGGCAAAAAATCACAGCATGCCGCATTACATTTGAATTTCATATAAATAGTAAACATTTAAAAGTGTGTTCCAAATATCGCACTGGATGTGTTTATACTCAAAAGGATCTATTAGCTGGGTACAAGTGCAAAATGAGTAGCCTGCATGTTCTCTGGTGCACCAGGGAAGTGGGTGGCACTATCTGCAGGTTTCCGAGGGGAGATGGAGATCAGGGAGTCTGACATGGGTCCTACAGCTAGGAAGAGGCTGTGTACTTTAGTCTGCAGCATTTCAGTGTTCCTGATCTCATTCCCTAGAAGCTCCAGTTGAGCAGAGGCCAGGCCAATGCTACTGTGTTTTAGGTTTCAAAACCATAGACTGGAGGACTTACAAGGCACAGATTTACTTCTGTGCTGCAAGTAGAGAATTCCAAGGTCCAGGTCCAGCACCCAGCTGAAGGCCTCCTGGTGGACCCTATCACATGGCAGGAGAGGGAAAGGAAGGCAGTTGGACTTCCCCTTCCATAGCTACCGGCACTGACTTCTGTGAGAGTGGGAGGACTTCATTCATGAGGGTGGAGCTCTCTGACCTAAAATACTTCCCGTTAGGCCCCACCTCCTAATGTTGTGACAAAGACAATTAAATCTCAACATGATCTAGGAGGGAGCAGACATGCAGTCCGTGGCAAGTACCAAGTGATAAGTGCAGGGGACTAGTCAAGGAATGATTTATTGTGCCTGGGAGGCTAGGGAAAGCTTCGTGGAGCAGGTGACATCTGACACAGGCCTAGAAAGACAAGCAGACATCAAAGGAGAGGGATGAGGACATAACACAGTGAACCATATTGACGGAAGGGTGAGTGACCTGGGACTCTAGAACCACAGGGTCCTCGTCCTCTGGAGATGGATGCTCAGTTCTGGGTCAGTGCATGGACCTAAGAGTGTTCACTCTTACCAGTCCTCACGTGATTGCAGTGTAAGCACTCCTTCAGCCTACACTGAGAAACAGGACTTCAGGGGCCCCTGGAGATGAGGCATAAGGCGCATGTTCAACAAAAGGAAGGGTTTTTATGCTCCATTGAGGAGTCAATATTTTAGTTTAATCTAAAGACAAATTTAGACTCTTTTAAGGAAAGATCAAGGTGAAGTCTCCAGAGATTTAAATAGAAGAGTTTGGGGAAGTTTAATTTTGAAAGTATTTTTGGATGAAAGTAGAGACTTTTGGACAATTCAGCTGGGTGAGATGAGCTGGAAGAGTTCCATTCATAAATTTGGCACCAAGATTAAAACTTGAAGACCGGCTTGCAAATAGGGAAGCTAGCGCGCGCACGAGAGAGAGAGAGAGAGAGAGAGAGAGAGAGAGAGAGAGAGAGAGAGAGCGGGGACTCCATGCATGCTAGACAAGTGCTCTATCACCAAGCTGCATATCCGACCAACTGACTTTGAGATGCATGACTTGCATCTTTCAGGGAGCTGGGGCAAATGTCATTGTCTCTCTTGGGAGTCAAGGGACTAAAAGCCAGTTGATTGGGTATGGTATTCTATTCATGAAGTCCCAGGTTGCAATCTCTCTTCTCTTCTCCTCTCTCTCTCTCCCCCCCCCGACTTAATCATTTAAAAGTTAACTTTAGCATAAATAAATGCACATTTATTTATAAAAATTAGGAAAACTTAGAGAAACAGCAAAAATCATGCTTTTTCTTATTTGTAAATAAAATTCATTGCTTTTTGCTTTCAAAATATAAAATTATTTATTTTCTGATATTACTTCCAGTTTGGACTGACTCAAAATGCAAATATCCCCAGCTTATCTGAATGAATGTGACTTTTTTTTTCCAGAACAGACTTGAATTAATGAGCCAGTTTAAATTACATTCAGTTTGACAAATATATATCGAATGCCTGCCGCATGCATGGTGCTGAGTTAGAGCCTGTGGTGGTTGCAAAGATTAAGAAGACACAATGCTTGACTTGAGTAGGTTGTAAACCAGTGAGGGAGTCACACCTGTGTAGCTCAAGCTGGAAGGATAAGAGAAGGGCCCACCAAGACAGAAGCTGAAGAGAGCAGATAGGGTGTGGAGCACAGAAGAAGGTTCAAGAAGGTGGCAGTTGACCTGGGGCCAACTGATGTCCTTTAGAAAAGGAAGCAAAGATGGTACTCTGTGGACTTAGTTGTGGCTCAGGTGACCACTGTGTCTCAGGCGGCCACTGGAATTCCAAATAACTGTTCTTTGCGAAAGAAGGGGCATCAGGGAAGGAAAAGGAGTCATGCTTTGCAGAAGGCTCTAGAAAGCAGGCAGGTCCCTGCCATGTGTGCATTTGGTTCAGGTATATGCATATATATTTGCTTGTGTGCACAGGTGCATATGTGCACTGCACATGAATGTGGGTATATCCATGCTGATGTGTGTACATGAGCATGTGTGGAGATTTTTGAAAAGGGGGCAAGATTGACTTTTGACAGTTGCTGTTTGTAAAAAGCATTTACTGAAAGAGGATTCTAGAAGTTTTCTCTATAGTAGTCCTTGTTATGCTGGTTAGGTTTAAACGTCTACAACCTAGAATCACCGGCTTCAGTTGAGGAATTATCTAGATCAGTTGGCTTGCAGGCATGTCGATGGTGACCAGCTTCAGTTGAAGAATTATCTAGATCAGTTGGCTTGCAGGCATGTCGATGGTGACCAGCTTCAGTTGAGGAATTATCTAGATCAGTTGGCTTGCAGGCATGTCGATGGTGAGGGGTTGGGGGGGGGCTTTCTTGATTGTCAGTTGAGCTAGCTGGAGTAGCACCATTCTGAAGGCAGGGCCCTGAGCTGTGTAAGAATGAAGAAAGCTGAGCAAGCGAGCAGGCAGCGTTTCTCTGCTCCTGACTGTGGATGTGAACTAGCTAGTAGCTTTGAGTTCCTGCCTTGACTTCCCCACAGTGGAATGTAACTTGGATTTGTAAGCCAAATAAGCCCATTTCTTGCTATGTTGCTTTTGGTCAGGATGTTTTTATAACAACAGAAATCAAACCAGAACACTGGTAAAATCACAAAGTTCTCTCACGTTTTCCAGTCTTGGTGGACACTTCTGTCATCCTTCTATCTTGAGCTACACAGGTCTGACTCCCTCACTGGTTTACCTGCTCAAGTCAAGGACTGAATCTTCTTAATCTTTGTAACCACCACAGGTGGTATCCTTTAAGAAACTGGTGCAAGATTTTGCTTGAGCTGACGTGCAGTCAGATGGCCCAGTATAATTCCTAACTTCATGCATAATTTCTACTACTGGCCTCTGAAAACTGACTCAGTTGGGAGCCCCCCCCAACATCTAAAACAAAGCTATCATTATGAATGTTGTGTTTGTTATCTTCTGACTTTGAAAAGTAGAGCACATTCCAAACATCTGCATCCTAGACATCGTGTTGCTGTTCCAGATTAGATTGACTTTTGAGCTTAATAAGTGATGGGCAGAAGGCCTGCCCCGTGCTCCTGCCCGTCACTGTACTGGCCAGTGTGTACTCCTGAATTTGACTTTGCTCTGAGGGAGGCACTGCTGTCTTTCAAGCCTCTGCTCATACAGCCTTAAAAAGAGTTCTGGATTTCAGAGCTGTCAACATTTCCCCTAAAGATGTATGGTCAGGCCGGGCATGGTGGGTGGTGCGCACCTTTAAGCACAGCACTTGGGAGGCAGAGGCAGATGGATCTCTGTGAATTCAAGGCCAGCCTGGTCTCCATAGTGAGTTCCAGGCCAGCTGGGGCTACAGGGAGACCCTGTCTCAAAAAGAACCCCCCCCCAAAAAAAAGGAAGTAAAAAAGAAAAGAAAAAAAAATGTACAATCAGGAATGAGAGAGACCCATGGACAAATGTCCCAACAGGACAAAGTATGAGAGTTTCCAGTTGGAGTGACCAGGACCCTCATAAACAAGTTCAACAGACTGTGGCTGAAGAGACACACAGGACAAGGAGAACTAGGAAGCTGTGGCCTAGGCAGGCTGGGCTGGGAAAACCATAGGGAGGCTGTGGCTATTGCTGCAGGAGAAAGGTAAAGCCTGCACAGATGCTCGGAGGCAGGAAAGAATGGTGCAGTGTGGGAGCTGAAAGGCCGCTGGGCCTAGAGAACAGCCAGCTGGCGAGAGGCCTGCCTGGTAGAGTCGGGTGTGTAGTTTTCTAACTCCCTTGGCTGCCATCCGAAGGGATTTCAGGGACACCTTTAATCAGCAACAAATCCTTGCTGTTTATGATTGAACCCTTAATCTGTTAGCTCAATCTGACGTCCAGTGGGCTTTGGCTTTCGTAGTCTTGGAATTAAAACTGACTTTTAAATTGGATCACTGATGGCTCCTGCTGCTTCTGCTGTAAGCACACGGCTTTTCCTTATCTCTCTTCTGTCCTCTTGTTGGGCACTCATAGGAGCTTATTTTAATCGGTCCAGCGAAGCTCCAGATCCCAGGGAAGGGCTTTGCATGCTGTCAGGAAGGAAAGGAGGAGCAGGCCAGAACGCCCTCCCCCCAGGCACAGAGCCTTTGAACCCGCACGTTGGCTTGGTGTTGTTTCCAGTGAGGAGAAAGTCCGTGACTTAATTCTTTGAAAGCAAACAGAGAAGTGGTGAGCTAGGCCTTCTCCATTTGCTCGGAGGGCTTGGTTTGGATTTGGTTCACAGGATTTGAGGTGGATGTGAGGTTGGACAGTTCACCTCAGGATCCAGTTGGATTTTTGGGGAGGGGGTCCTCCTACTGAAGTAAAAATATGTGCTGATTTTCACACACCACACTACAGTGTGGCCAAGTTATATTTTATTATACGCACTTAAAGTCAAATCTCTGGAGTGAGGTGGCCCTCTGAGCCTTTGGCTTTCTTTCCTCTCACAGACCTTGTAAGTGCCTAGCTTTAGCTGGAACTTTCTACTTCCCAGAAACATTGTATCCCTTTAAGAAACTTCAATTAACCAATTAAAAAAAATTTTTTTTGAGACAGGGTCCCCTGTAGCCTCAGCTGGCCTGGAACTCACTATGAAGACCAGGTTGGCCTCGAACTCACAGAGATCCACCTGCCTCTGCCTTCCAAGTGCTGGGCTTAAAGACGTGTGCCACCATGCCTGGCACATGAAAAAAAAATTTTTTTTAAGTATCCTTTTGTAAAACAAAACTGCCTGCTTGCTGCCTTCTTTATCACCTTAGAGCCTTGTCCCCTCCTGTGTCCCAGGCCTTGAACATCCAACATAGCCCCCAGGACAGAGCAGTCACTTTCTGATGCTGTGAGTGGGGGCTCCGCTGGAGTAGGAAAGGGTAGCAGAGATCACACATAACCCTTGCTGGACTCCTGGCTCTTTTGCAACAATCTGGGATTTGGGCCAAGTTTCAACTTAGGAGTCTTGGTTTCTTTATGCATAAAAGAAAACAAAGCTAGTCTAACAAATAAATGCTCGAGGGAGCACTGTGAGAATCATGTGAGTTTGTGCATATAAATAGTTGTTGATATTTTCTTGCAGCCTGCTGAGCTCCCCCCTTCCTCCCTGTCAAAGCCTGTGGGGTTCCTTGTTTGGAGGGGATTATGGTGACACTTCTGTCCTCTTGCTGAGAAGCTTCACCTACCAGAAGCCAATTTCTTCTTCCTTAGGGACCTCACTGTTGGCTACTGCCTTTCAGTCAGCTTTACCTGAAGGGGGACCAATTTTCACATCCTTTTAAAGATTTGAAAATTACCTCTTTACAAATTTGGGAACCGCTACATTGGTCCTATGTTGTCATAGCTAAAGGGGATGATTTTCCCTGTGTGAGGTCACCTTGGCAGTATCTTGAAAACGAGCTAAGTTATGGTGAGGAGCTGGCTTCAGCTCCCAGTCATGGTCCAGCTTATGAAGCAAGAGCTAGTCTGTCTACGCCTTGCAGTCACGCTGTCAGCCTAGAGTCAGTTTGCTCCATTTTATAGTTGAGAACATGGGTTTTCTCTTATTATCCTTTCTCATAACCAGAAAATGGTGTTGCTGGGCCCTGCTCAGGAGTGCTCCTACCTTCCCCACGGGGTCAACTGTGAAGCATTGACCAATGGTCCCTAGTGCCAGGTCCCAGGTAAGACTGTGGAATCTTCCTGAGAGATTCTGTTAGTGGCACATTATCAGGTGAACTGAGCTTGTTTCACAGGAAACATCATGGTTTCTTCTGGTGTTTTGTGGCACTGTACTCTGTTGCTAAGTCTGGTAGTGATTTGAATGGATGGTCCTACTTCTATGCACAGTGATGTCCTGGGCCACTGAGTAAACTCTGAGGGCTTTTTCGGTCCTTACAAGAGTGATCCAGATGGGTGAGTGGAAGCTCTTGGCCACAGCTCTCCTCATTCACGGCAGCTTCTTTGCTGTCCAGGCCCCTGTGCATAGCTTGCTTCCTCCTCGGGTCAGAGACCAGTGTGGATCAGGGTTCCCAGACAGTCAGTCAACAGGACAGGCAGCTCACTCCCGGCCTCACTCAGCCATGAATCATCCATCTATCTATCTATCTATCTATCTATCTATCTATCTATCTATCTATCTATCTATCATCTATCTATCTACCTATCTTCTAATCTTCCATCCATCCATCCATATATCTATCTAGTCATCTATTTTCTATTTATCACCTATCAATTCATCTGTCTATTAATGTATCTACTTTTTTGTCATCTATCAACTCATCTACTGTTTCTTCACCAGTCTGTCATTGGTTTGCTTACCTATTACCTAATCTCCTTCCTTCCTTCCTACTTTCCTTCCTTCCTTCCTTCCTTCCTTCCTTCCTTCCTTCCTTCCTTCCTTCCTTCCTTTCCATCTGTCTATAGTTATCTGTCATCTCTCTATGTATACGTATCTATTACCTGTCATCCTATCATCTGTTTATGTCTCTAACTTTACACTGAAGGAATTAGCTCAAGTGATTATGATAGCCAGCGATTTTAACCCAGGGTAGGTTGGTAGACTGTAAATCCAGGTAAGTATTGACACTAGGTTCTGAAGTCTGCAGGGAGCAGGCTGGAAACAGATAAGATTTCTATGTTGCTCAATAGTTAAGAGCACGTAATGCTTGTGTAGAGGACTGGAGGTTGGTGCCAGCACCCACACTGGGTAGCTCACAACCACCTGTAATTCTAGCTTCATGGGATTCAATATCCTCTTCTCACACGCTCATCAGGAAAAGACAGCACCCTGGGCATAGGGAATGTCCTTATCTGTTGAGAGCTTTTGGATAGATGCAGCCACCAGCGTGGGTCTGGGTTTTAGACTGGTCATGCTTTCAGACACATTTCCATATGTGTTAAGGTCTCTGTCTGTTTGACAAGGTTTGTAGCTTCAGACCGGTCCAGTGTTAACTGATTCTGATCTGTCATTTTCCTAGTTTTGAATGGAGGGTGGCATATGCTCAGGGCATCGTTTGAGCTCTTCTGTAATGAAACCACTGTGAAGCTCTTTGTACAAACCATCTTTCTTCTTTGGGGTTTTCTTCCCCAACATGGAATTATTAGGTCAAATACAAACACTCCACGGCTCTCTAGTTTCTAGTGTTTTGTAAAGTTCCCTTTGTATCATTTCCCTTTCATCTTCCAGCTATAGAAATTCTTGTCCTATAATGGGATAAGTCTCGTTCCACACTGAGAACGTCCATCCCTTCTAGCCAGAAACCAAGGCAGAAGCCTAGATGCTTATCTTTTGTTAGCTGTTATCTTATCCAAATAATTTAGGCTTTTTTTCTTATAAAATGAGATCATATTTACCCATCCCATCCTAACTGAAGATCAGTTAAAACTTAGATGAAAAGGCAGGCGAGATGCTCAGTGGTTAGGACCACCTGCTGCTCTTGCAGAAGACCCGCACCAGACAGCTCACAACTGCCTGTAATTCTAGTTTTAGTGAATCTGATGCCCTCTTCTGGCCTCTGTGTGCACTGTCCACACATGGTGCATTTATAAAAAAGCAGGTACACACGTACACATAAAATAGATTTAAAAATATTTTTAAGTCAGATGAAAATATGAAAAAAAAAGAGTGCCAGGGACTCCAAAGACAAAGACTGTATCAATCTATGCAAACATTGTGATAAAGACAAGGGAGTGAAAATGCACACTGCTTGTGTGTGTTAGTCTGTCATGAATTTCACCTATTTAATCCTGCCTTCTTTCATCCCTAGTTCACCCTGTGAGGAAGGGTCTGACTCTAATCCTGGAAGAACCTAAGGGCCAGAGGTAGAAGTCAGTTTCCAAGCTACACATCAAGACCTGGCAGACACAGGATTGAAGCCCAGGGTGACTGGATTCCCAGTCTAGGATATATCCCAGGATATATCTTGTTAGGATCTTGTGAGACACTTTGTTGGTCATCAGTCACTGACTATCAAACCTGAAGGCTTTCTACTGGACAGATGCAAGGAGTTTGTTAGCATCACCATAGTAAAGCACACTGTGGATGGCTTAGATGACAGCCAGTTATTTTCTCCCTGTTGTAGACTTGGTCCAAGTCACAGTATCAGCAGAGGTGGCTTCCCTTGAGTCCTCTCTCCGTGGCTTGTGGATGGCTTTCCTCTCCTTGTATCCTCACGTGATCTCCCTTTGTGTCAGTCCTAATTTCCTCTTCTGGTCCTGTTGGATTAGCAGATATCCCATGATGTCATTTTACATGAGTTACCTCTGTAAAGACCCCATCTGTAATGACAGTCCCACTGAGGTACTGGAGAGTGGGGCTTCATGGATGACTTTAAGGGACATAGAACTCAGCTCAGAAGAGTAGATGTACTTAATTCCTTGCTTCAGTCAATCTTGACCAATAAAATCCTGTAAATTGATGATCTGAAATGGAGACTACTTTATAATCACATGCTATATTGGATTTGTAGATTGGAGGCAACTTACCATGTCAAGCCTCATTTAACAACGTGGTGAGGCAGAGAAGAGAGGTGTCACGAAGCTGTGGGAGAAGCTGGGGCTTGGGGATCTTATGTAACTCACTGATGAACCAATTAACTTGGCTATAGTTTTTGTTACTTTCCCAATAAGGACTAAAACCCAGTATTTGCACATAATGATAAGAAGTACTGATTCATCTAGCACAAAAACTGTTCTAATACCTTAGAATTGAGTACAATGAAATAATAACAGTTTTACATTTTAGAAAAATATATTCTCTATGATTCTACTCTCAACACAGCTATTTCTCATTTGAATGTACTTTCTGGTCTTTGCCTGCATTTTTACATAGTTCTATTTGTTTTTATCTTGTATTATCTGTTTCTACTGTGTTCTTTAACTTCTTATTTTGATATAATTATAGATTAGCATGCAGTTGTAAATATTACAGAGAAATGCCATGCTCCCTTTACTCAGTGCCATATCTCATGAAACTATTGAAATCTCACAACCATAATACACACACACAAACACAAACACACACACACTCACACTGATTAGTCAGGGTACAGGACATTTCCATTCCTCTAAGGATTTCTTTCTGTTTTTTAGTCTTTGTATAAAATTGTGTGTGTGTGTGTGTGTGTGTGTGTGTGTGTGTACAGGTACACATGTGCCACAGAGTGTGTGTGGAGGACAAAGGAGAGCCTTGGGTATTGTTCCTCACCTTCTACCTTGTTTGAGACAGGGTCTCTTATTGTTCACTGTTGTATATGCCAGGCGAGCTGCCCCTGAACTTCTAGGGATTCTCCTGTGTCAGCCTCCCATCTCGTTGTAGGAACACTGGGATTACATATGCAGTCCACTGCTTCCAGCTTTACCTGGGTTCTGGGGATTTGAACTCAGGTCTTCACACTTGGGTGGTGTGCTGGATAGCTTTAGTGTCAACTTGACATACCTGGGTTGAGGGAGCCTCAATTGGGGAATTTCCTCTATTGGACTGGCCTGTGGCCATGTCTGAGGGGCATCTTCTTGATGAGTGATGTGGGAGGGCCCAGCCCACTGTGGGTGGTGCCAACCCTGGGCAGGTGGGCCTGTGTAGCATAAGAAAGCAGGCTGAGCAGGGGCCAGGGGAGCAAGCCAGTAAGCAGAGTTCCTCCATGGCCTGTGCTCCAGCTCCTGCCTCCAGGTTCCTACCCTCAGTTTCTACCCCGGGCTCCTTGATGAACTGTGACCCTGTAGTTGTAAGATAAATAAACCCTTTCCTCCCCAAGTTGGTAGTGGTCACAGTGTTTTGTCACAGCAATGAAGAAACAAACTAAGACAAGTGGCAAGCACTTTCCCTGCTGAGTCGTCTTTCTAGCCTTCCTATGGGACCTCTTCTGTAGGCTTTTTGTAGTCAGCCCTGCCCCTACTGATCTTATCCCCATTTCTTTATTTTTTATCACTTCAAGAACATTGTATAAATGGATCAAGTAGCATGGAATGCTTAAGTGTAGATTTTTTCATACAACAGTATTCTCTGAATATTCATCCAGGTTGCTATCAATAGTTATCAAATCTCATTATTTTTTTAAATTTTATAATTTTTATTTTGTGTGTATGAGTGTTTTGCCTGCATGAGTAAGTGCACCCATGTTGTGCAATGCTCACAGAGGTCAGAGGGGGTGTCAGATTCCCTGGAACTTGAGTTAGGACAGTTGTGAGCAGCCATGTGGGTACTGGAAACTGAACCCAGGTCCTCTGCAAGAACAGCCAGTGCTCTTAACCACTGAGCCAGCTCTCCAGCCCCCAGAGCTTGTTATCTTTTTTGCCGAGCAGTAGTATTCGGTTGTATGGATATACCACAGTGTGTTTAACCATTTATCTGCTGAGACATTGGAGTTCTTTACAGTTTTGTGCTACTACATATAAAGTTATTACATAAATTTACATGGAAAGATTTGTAAACACATTGTTATCTCCCTGAGAAAATGTCAAGGAATGAAGTGATTGTTTTGTATGGTGATTGGGTGTTTAACTTTTTAGGAAACTAACAGATTAGAGTAGCTGCGTTGGTGTCTACTCCAACAGAGATGCACAAGAGATCCAGTTTTTATGTATTGTCGTTAACACTTGGTGTGCTGATTACTTATTACGGCCGTGACAAACACTCAAGAGAGACGATTTATTTTAATTCATGGTTTCAGACATTTCAGACACTTCAGTCTGGGTTTGACTGGATCCATTGCTTTGGGTCTGAGACAGTTATCACAGCAGGGGAAGAATGTAGCCGAGACTGCCTACCTCATGGTGGCCAGGAAGAGGAGAGCGGGGAGGAGAGGGAGAAGGAGAGAGAGAGAAGGAGAGGGCGAGAAAGAAAGGGGAAAAGGGGAGGAGAGACAGAAGGGAGGGAGAGAAGGTGGAGGAGAGAGGGGGAGGAGACAGGGAGGAAGAAGGAAAGGAAGAGAGAAGGGGAAGGAGGGGGAGGAAGAAGAGAGGGAGAGAGGGTAGAGGAGAGAAAGGGGAAGAGACAGGAAGAGGGAAAGAGAGATGGCAGGAGGTGGGAGAGGGTGGAGGAGGAAGCAGGAGAGAGAGACAGGGTGGGGGAGAGAGACAGGGGGAGAGAGAGAGAGAGAGAGGTGCTGGGGACAAGATATGTCCTCCAAAGATATGTCCCCAGGGACCTTCCTTCAGTGATAGCCCACCTTGTAAAGTTTTCACCTCCTCCCAAAACAGCAGCACCAGCTGGAGACCAAACTTTGAGCACATGAACCTGTGGTGGACATTTCATATTCAAACCATAAAACTTTATAGCTAGAAAACAAATTTAGTCATTCTAATAGGTGTGTGCAAGGATAATCTCACTATGATTTGAGTTTGCATTTCTAATGGATTATTTTGGACATATTTTCATTTGCTGTACATGACAAATAGGTGCATATGGCATCTGTGGGCATATATACATTATATACATGAAATGTCTTTTGCCTGTGTTGATTGGATTGTTGGATAATTTGGGTATTGTGTACTTTTGAGTTTGCTGTTATTAACTTTTAGATTTGTCTTTTGACAGTTATTTTTTTCCTTTTTTGTTTCTTCGCTTTATTTATTTATTTATTTATTTATTTATTTATTTATTTATTTTTGAGACAGGGTCTCCCTTTAGCTCCATCTGGCCTAGAACTCACTATGTATAACAGGCTGGCCTCAATCTCATAGATAGTCACCTGCCTCTGTCTCCCGAGTACTGGCTTAAAGGTGTGCGCCACCATGCCTGGCAACAGCTATTTCTTTACAAGCATTTTAATGGGGTCTTTTGTAGAGCAAACTTTTTTTTTTTTTTTTGGTCTTTTTGAGACAGGGTCTCCCTGTAGCCCCAGCTGGCCTGCTCACTATGTAGACTAGGCTGGCCTTGAACTCACAGAGATCCGCCTGCCTCTGCCTCCTGAGTGCTGGGATTAAAGGTGTGCGCCACCATGTTCGGTTAATATTTTTAATTTCACTGAAATACAATGTATAATTTTTCTTTTATGTTGATGGCGTCAGGTCTAAAATTTCACTCTCTAGTCTGAAGTTTTTTCCTATGTTTTCTAAGAGTTTTATAGTTTTGTGTCTTACATTTAAGTCTGCGATCCATCATGAGTAAATTTTCTATAAGCTATGAGGCTTAGGCCAAGGTTCACTTTTTAAACTGCTGGATGTCCAATAGATTTAACCCTATGTGTTGGAAATGCTGTCCATCTCCATTGTACTCCATTCATACCATTTTTTTTTTTTTTGGTCTTTTTGAGACAGGGTCTCCCTGTAGCCCCAGCTGGCCTAGAACTTGTTACATAGACCAGCCTGGCCTCAAGCTCACCGAGATCTGCCTGCCTCTGCTCCCCAAGTGCCGGGATTAAAGGTGTGTACCACCATACCCGGCTCCATTCACAGTATTGTTAAAATTCAGCTAGGCATATTTATGTGTGACTAGTTCTGTTCTTTGGTTGGTTGGTTGGTTTTAGATTTCTAAGGCAGGGTCTTGCTCTGTAATCCAGGCTAGCCTCAAACTCGTGGTGACCCTCCTCCTGCAGCCTCCATGGTCCTGGGATTACAGGTGTGATTCCCCAGGATTGGCTTATTTCTGGTTCTTCATTCTGGCTCATCCATCTGTGTGTCTAACCCTTCACCAAATGCCACATGGTCTTTGTTACTGTATCAGACTGGCTACTTCCAAATTTATTCTTATTTTCCGAAATTGTTTTACCTGTGATTGTACCTTTGCTTTTCCACATAAGTTTTACAATTCTGTTGGTATCTATGAGCCATCTTGCTGAAATTTTTGTGGAGACTACATTGCATGTATAAATCAGTTTAAAGAGAATTGATCCTCTTATTTTGAGTTTCAGTTCATGAAGATGGTATATATCACATTTTTACATCTTTTTTGTCTCATCAGCATTTTGAAAATTTCAACTTATATCATCTACAGTTTTATATTTCTAACTGTTTTCATTTTTAAGAGATTTATTTTTATTATGTGTATGTATGTGTATAAGTGCATGCATGTGTACAGTGCTCTCTGAGGCCAGAAGAGGGTGTTAGAGCCTCTGGATCTGGAGTGATGGGAAGTTTTGAGTTTCCTGATGTGGGTGCTGGGAACCAAACTTGAATCCTCTGTAAGAGCAGCAAGCGCTCTTAACTGCTGAGCTATCTCTCCAGCCTCAGAATTTCTTTTTTGAGTGACTGAAAATAGCATTGTGTTTTTTAATTTCTATGTCCATGTGTGCATTGCTTTGTGTAAAACTGTAGCTGATTTTTGAATGTAGATTGTGAGTCCTTTGACCCTGCTGAACACTTACTGGTTTCAGGAGCTTTGTTTCTTCGTTTGTTTCTTAACCACATTCTTTGCAATTGTCTCTGTAGACAATCATGCCATCTGCAAAATTAGTCTTACTTCTTCCTTTCTGATCTGTAGACTTACTACTTTTTCTTGCCATAGTGCGTTGACTAGGACTTCTAGAACTGTGTGGAACATGAGTGACCTCAGTAGGTATGGCGGCCTTGTTCCAGGTCTTAGGGCAAAAACATTTTGCCATTAACTTAAGTAGTGTGCTTTTACCATAAAGGATCGTGTTCACTGTGGGGTTTTCTTTTCTGTAGATACTTTTTAGATGGGGAAACTTCCCCATCCCTATTTTTCTGAGTGCTTCCAAAACTGTGAACATGTACCGCATTTTGTCAAAAACTTTTGCTAAATTGATCTGATCATGCACATTTCTTCAGTCTGTTAATAAGGTGATTTATATTGATTTAGTTTTGAATATTGATTCACCTTTGCATCATCCCTGAAATAAACCCTATAGTATCAGTGTCTAATTTTCTTTTATATTGATTTCTTTTTTAATGTATACTTTTTATTGAATTTTTTGTGAATTTCATACAAAACATCTTGATCATCTTTATACTCCCTCCCCCATCCGCGATCCCTTGTAGCCCCCCTGCCCCCGCCACCGATTTTCATGCATTCTATCATATGTGTTGGCCTATCAAGTCAAGTTAGTGTTCATCCACTGGGGTCTAGTCAGCCCATCTAGAGTCACTCTCTTAAAGATCAGCTCTGCCTCACCCAGCAGTAATCAGTTGCCAATAGTTCCTTGGCTAAGGTTGGGGCCTGCTGCCCATTTCCCCAGTTCTATGCTGGGTTTTTGTCTCATTGAGTTTACATGTGTATATTCATAAATTCTATTTGCCTTTTTTTTTTTTTTTTAAAGCAGAGTCTTGCTAAGTAGCACAGACTGGCCATGAACTCAACTTGTAACCTCTGCTAGTCTCAAACTCATGGTCCTCCTGCCTTAGTTTCCCAAGTGCTTGGGATTACACCACACCAGACCCTACTTGCTAATAATTTGTTAAGGGTTTTTTGAGCCTATATTGGTGTGGAGTAGTTTGCCATTTTGTCCTTTTTTACTATCTTACTTAGAAATAACAATTTAATAAAATGAATTGGAGAAGATTTACCATTCTATAAATGGAAGAACTTGTAGAGAGTTGGTGCTAAATTTTTTAAAAAATATTTATTTTATTTTGTGTGTGTGTGTGTGTGTGTGTGTGTGTGTGTGTGTGTGTTCAATAGGGTATTAGATCCCTCAGAACTGGAGTTACAGGCATGGGTGCTGAGATCTGAACTCTGGTCCTAGAGATTGAGCAGCAAGTGCTCTTAACCACCAAGCCATCTCTCCAGCCCCAGTGTTAGTTTTTAAAACAGGATTTGAACTTTTTTCCAGCAAAACATTGGGCCTAGAGATTTCTTTGTTAGGAGATTTTAAGCTATGGATTGTTTTTCCCTTAGTGGTTACAGAGCTGTTCAAACCATTCATTTCATGCGGGGTGAGTTGTAGTAGTTTTCCATTAGCTCCTAATAGCACCACCTTGTGGATCAAACATCATTGCGGTGGTTCCTGAGGGGGGCGGGGCATGGGGAATACTCAAATCAGGTAGTGAAATGATGCCCAAACCACCACCCCATCTCATGATTTATTGCTGCTACCCTCCCTCCTAAGGGAGGTTACACGTACCCCTTTCTATCTGTGTGTTCATTTGACTTTGGGGAAACCTGGCAGAGTTCAAGGGACGGGCCTTTAGGAGGCAGACTGATCAAGGTTCTAACCCAGGTATCATAGTTCATTGTGACTTGAAGTCAGGGAAGCTCTTGGCATCTGTAAACACTTGGCTCTCAGGACTATTTACAGGGTAAATAACACAGTTATTCCCTCTATTTACTCACTCTTCAGACTTTGTACTAAGTAATTTGTCACTACTTGGGAGATTTATCTAAGGCTTAAAAAATTCATTGTTTATTCATGTCCTCACTCCTGCCCCTACCTGCACCCAAACCCCCAAGAGAGGAGATGTTCCTATGAAGCCCCTGAAAAGTTCTGAACATCCTTAGATAAGGCTGAGTCTTTCTGCCTGCTCCCAGAGGGGCAGCTGACAATAGGCTCCCCGCACAATGTGACTGCCATTGCCTTGTATTGTGAAATAAATCTTTTCTTATTCTCCGGAGGACAATGTGTCTCCTTGACTTTCTAAGTGTTCCCTTCCTTATTCAGACCTCCTTTCCAGAGTATCAACACAGTGATCCTTTCATGGTGGGGAGAACAGGAAGACAGAGAGGTCGGATTCTCTAGTATAATGTGAACCATTTGCAATGCCATGGGATAATAAATGGTTTTGTTTTTATTTTATTATCAGAGTACCAGTAAGATCAATTCTCTGGATCTAAGACTGACTGTGGGTTTTTAAAGTTGTTTGACCTTGAGCAAAGCTCTGGCTACAATAGGCTTGAGATGTGAAAATCTATGCACACCCACCCCCTGCAGTCTCAGCAGAGAAGGTGTAATTCATACTCACAGGTGGGTCAATACAGACCCCCATGGCGCTTATACAGGGAGGAATCCTGCTGTTCTCGCTGTGTCCTTGTCACAATCGCTATAGATAATCATGAAGGTTCAGGAGGATGGGTTAATGTGCTTTTGCTGCTGTCAGAAAGTATTGAAAACTTACTGTTTTAAAACCACTCAGCTTTATTCTTTCATAGTTCTGGAAGCCAGAAGTCTAAAAGCCAGCAGGGCCTCCCTCCCTGTGGAGCTTTAGGAAATAATCTGTTCCTGCCTCTTCTGGCTTCTGATGGCTGTGCTACAACGTAGGCTCAGGTGAACCACTCCACTCCCTGTCTTCCATCCCTCATCCCCCTCCCCATGTTTGCAAGGACATTCGTTGTGGAATTTTGGGCCCACTTGTATAATCCTCCTCTCAAGATCCTTAATCATGTTTGCAAAATGGCTTTTGCTAAATAGGTCACAGGTGCTTGGGGAGGGACACTGTCCTACCACATAGGATGGGAATGACTTCTATTGGATGACTTGCAGGTGCTATCTCTTCAGCTCTGTAGCTTGATGTTAGGAACTATGGAAAGACTTTTGCAGACTGCCAAAGAGGTAGTTCTTGGGAAAACATAGGCATGCCTACCTGGCTATGTATGTGCTTTAACTCTGGTTACTTGCAAAAGTCTGATAATGAAGTCTTGTTTGTTCTAAGTATTTTGTAACAGGATGATTTCTAACACTCAGATATGTAAAGAGGAAATCTTGTTTCCCTATAGATCCTATCCCAAGCTTCATTTAGCTAGTAGTAAACACTGAATCAAGTCACTTAAAAAAAAAGTCTCAAGGGGCTGGAGAGATGGCTCAGTGGTTAAGAACACTGGTTGTTCTTGCAGAAGACCCAGGTTCAAATCCTAGCCACCCACATGGCAGCTAACAACTGTCCATAACTCCAGTTCCAGGGGATCCAACAGCCTCTTCTGTCCTCTGCCGGCATTCCACGACATGAGTGCACAAATACACATTAAAAAAATAAAATATTTTTTAAAATGTCTCAAATTGTTCAATGATTTCTGATCTGAAGTTAGTTGAGGATTCCCATCACCTCTTACCCTTTTCTTTTAATTTTCTTTTCTAATTTTTTTTATGTATATGAGTGTTTTGCCTGCATGTAGGTAAGTCCACCCATGCAATGCTCAGAGGCCAAAAGAGGGCATCAGAATCACTGGAACTAGAGTTATAGACTGTTGCTGATTGCCATGTTGGTCCTGGAAACTGAACCTAGCTCTTCTGCTAGAGCACCCAGTGTTCTTAAGGCCTTGCTGAGGTATCTCTCCAGCCCTCCTCCTGATCTTTTCTTTAGTTAGTTTGCATTTTCAGTATAGGTAGAACTGGTTAGCCCCATGGCTGCCAGTGAGTGTCCAACTCATCTTGAGTCTGGAGCTCTTCCTGTTTCCCATCATGCATCTCCCTCCTGCAAACTGTCCAGCAGCCTGGGACAGCCATGGGTTACCATGCTGGTTTCTGCTCCTCAGGAATCACAACCCCTCGATGCCTGATAACAGCTTGGAAACCACTGCTTGTGCATTCAGTTCAGGGGTGTGTGTGTGTGTGTTGCATATGTTGGGGGTGCATGTGCACATGTATGCACGTGTGTGTGGAGGCCAGAGGCCTTCCTCAGGAGCCAGGGCCTCTCATTGGCCTGGAGCTCACTGACAGTGCCATGCTGGGAGGCCGTTCAACCCCAGGGATCTGTCTATCTCCACCTTCCTAGTGCTGGGGTTACCAGCTTTTTTTTTTTTTATCCCAGAATTCTGGGATCAAACTCGAATCCTCATGCTTGTGGGGCAAGCACTGTACTAACTGACCTATCTCCCCAACGCTTTGTCTAGTTTTGGATAGTTTCAGCATAGAGGGTAAATCTTGGTAGAATCAAATTTCTTCTTCTTCTTTTTTTTTTTTTTTTCCTGATACAAAGTCTCACTATGCAGTTCTGGCTGTCTTAGAACTCACTATGTAGACCAGGCTGGTCTCCAGCTCACCTCTTCCTCCTCTCCAGAGCTGGGCTCAAGGCATGTGCCATCATGCCTTACAATCAGAGTTTGACCAGGGTTTTCTTTTTTTTTTTTTTTTTTTTTTTTTTTTAGTCCCCTGAAGTGGAGGGAGGGGAATCAAACTTAAAAAAAAAGTCACAATGCTGGCTTCAAACAAAGATCCACCTGCCTCTGCCTCCCAAGTGCTGGGATTAAAGGCATGTGCCACCACGCCCGGCATGACCAGGGTTTTCTAAAACAGATTTTCTTTTCCTTCAGTTTCTCCAGGACCCTTTCCAAAATTAGGGTGGGATTTCTTGTCCTGAGAAGCAAAGGGTTATAGGTTGGCAGGGACAGCACTCAAACCCAGCGTTGTTGGCCACCCCCGTTTCTGCCCAGCATGTGACGCACACCATGTCCCTCATCTGGAACAAGTTTATTGCCTTGACCAAAGCAGAGACACAGAAGGTCATGTCAGTGGCCAAACACATTCATCTTGGTTTTATTTGGTGGGAAAAGTTGCCCAACTACACGCATGAGTCCTCTGAGAAACATAACTGCCCAATTTCAAGAACTTTCAAAGCACCTAGGAGAGCCCAGTGCCCCAGGATTTCTCACCTCTGCAGGGCTAAGAGCCATGTTCGCTATGCTGGGTTTGAATCTGCCTGGATGTCTTGGTGGCTGGTATCGATCTCTGCAGTGATGTAGAGAGATGCTTGGATTGGCTCCTCCATAAATCCTGTGCCTCCCCGGGGAGAGTGGAGACATTTAGGCCCTTTCTGCTGTTTATGAAGGCTCTGGAGTGTCCTCAGAACAGCAAAAGGCTCAGCGGCGTTCAGTTATCACTGGAGTCTTGGGTGCTGTGGTGAGGTGGACTTCACTGAGGTTTGCTGAATAATCATAATGCCTAAAATGTTCAAATGCCTCTCTACTACTGAAGCCGAAACCAAATCCAGTCACTACACCATTTGTGTTTTTGCTGTTTTGTATTGTTTCGAGATGAGGATTCATGCAAACTCAGGCTAGCCTCAGTCTTCCTAGGTAGCCAAAGATGACCTTGAACCTCTGATCCTCCTGCCTCCAACTCCAGAGTGCTGCAATTATAAGCACGTTCTACCACGCCTGGCTTATATGGTGCTGGGGAGCGAACCCAGAACTTCATGCATGCTAGGCAAGCACTCTACCTACTGAGCCACATCCTTAGCCATACCACCATCATTAAAAGAGCTTTTGGTGGGGCTGGAGAGATGGCTCAGCAGTTAAGAGCACTGAACCCGAGTTTGATTCCCAGCACCCACATGCATTGCACAACATGGGTGCACTCACATACATGCAGGCAATACACTCGTACACATAAAATAAAAATAAAATATTAAAAAAAGAGCTTTTGGATTGTAAGAAAGATCTGACATTTTATTGGAAATTAATTTTTTCTCACAAATGATGGGGAACAGGCATTTATTATGTATGCCTCCAACACGACCACATAAAAATTCTTGGCATCTTTTACATATATATATATATATATAAATATTTCCTACCTAGTTACAATTGTGTGTAACATAATTTAGCTTTTGAGAATACATTAAAAAATTCAATAAGTACTTTATTTTTGAGTAAGGCTGTACTGGATTCAGCAGGGTCTAATTTAGGCCTCATATTCCACAGTTCAAATTGAAAATGAGTAATTCAGCTCATAGTGAAAGATATTTGCATCTGGGCCTTTTCCATTATAGAAACTCAGTCCTTTGTGTGTGTGTTAAATTTAAAACTAAGTGCACTCCAGCAGCCAGCTGACTGTATTCTATACTGTAATATAATAGATAAAAATGTGATAAATGCTAGTTATTGGAATTAATTGCTTCATTTATTAGCTGTTTTAATGAAGTGAAATGCTATGTTTCAGATAATCTACTGAAATTGGTTTATAAAAGCTTTTATAATGGCATGCTTGCATAATGATGACCAATGTGGGTAAAAGTTCTCAGTGAGAATAACCCAATAGACAAGCTTCCTAAGGTGGAGAGATTCATCCTAAATGTTGGCAGCATCATATTAACTGAGCCCTGCAGGGTCAGGTGGGCCACTTACAACCAGATTTGTGTCTTAATCCTGCGGAGGGCCTGCTCTAAAACTGCGCCACAATGGCTTCTGATCACCACAGGGCTCATATTAATAATGCAAAAATTCTACTTTACCAGATATTTTAATACTTTGGAGGGAATTCCTTTGGCTTTGACATTTCTCTCTCTCTCTCTCTCTCTCTCTCTCTCTCTCTCTCTCTCTCGTCAAACTTGCACTTTTCCTGCCTCAGTCCTTCCAAAGAGTTGGGACTGCAGGCTTGTGCCATCACTCCCTCCGCCCTCCCTTCTTCATGTCTTGTCACTCTCCCAGAAGGCCTCGCGGTGTCATCAAATCCTACAGTGCTCTTACTACAGTGCTCTTACTACAGTGCTCGTACCTAGGAATTGTCACGGGGAGTGTGATGGCTTGAATGTGAAATCTCTCTCACAGGCTCATGTGTTTGAATACTTGATTCCCTAGCTGCTACCACTGTTTTGTTTTGTTTTTTTTTCTTTTTCTTTTTTTAATATTTAAGTTATTATTTTTATTTTTATGTATCTGAGTGAATTGCCTGCATGTGTGTAAGTGCACCTGTGTCATGCATGCCTGCGGAGGTCAGAAGAGGGCATCGAATTCCCCTGGAACTGAAGTTATAGATGGTTGTTAGCCACCATGTGGGTGCTGGGAATCGAACCCAGGCCCTCTGCGAGAGTGGCCAGTGCTCTTAACAGGTGAGCCATCTCTCCAGGCCCATTGTTTATTTTTTCTGTTGTTTTGATAAAATACTTTGTCAAAAGCAACTTAAGAAAAGGTTTGTTTTGGCTCATGGTTCGAAGGTGCATCATGGGGAAGTCATGGTGGCAGGAGACAGGAAGTAGCTGGTCACACTGCATCCACAGTCAGGAAGTAGGGATGAATGCTGGTGCTCTTCTTACTTTCTCCCTTTTGTTCAGTGTAGGGCCCCTGCCCATGGGATGGTGCTGCCCACATTTAGGATGGGTCTCCCCACCTCGGTTAATCTTATGTGGATAATCCCTTACAGACATGCCCAGAGGCTTTGTCTCATTGGTGATTCTAGATTCTGTCAAGTTAACAATCAAAATTAACCATCAGAGTTGATTGTGGAAGCCTTTGGGAAGTGGAGCTGGAGGACTTAGGCCTCTAGGGGTGGGTCTTAGGGGTTAAGGTCCGCCCTGCCTGCTTCCAGCCCTGTCTCTAGTTCCTGATCTGCCACTTCACACTGGCACTGAAGGGGGCTGATCCATGGTGCCTTCCCTGCTATGACGGACTGTTCCCTCTGAAATTGTGAGCTGAAATAAACCTTTCCTTCCTTCACTTACTTCTGTTAGGCGTTCATCACAGGAATGAGAAAAGTAACACAGAGAGGTGGTCATATTTAGACGCTGTTCTTCTCACCAGTGGAAGGTCTTTTCAGGAATGATGTTAATCATAAATGACTATCCACATTGAACGAAAGTAAATCCAGAAGCCCCTGGCAGTCAGTTGGAGGTGCCTGTGAGAACATGTGATGTTCTGCTGTAAAATGTCCCCACATCAGTGTAAACATAGATGGCATAACGATGCTGCCAATAGGTAAACTAGAGATTTAATTCCAGGGCTGGCAAGATGGCTCCATCGGTAAGGACACCTGTCACCGAGCCTGATGACTTGAGTGTGACTCCAGGACCCTATGGTAGGAGGAGAGAACCAGCTCCCTCATGCTGGCCCCTGGCCTTCTCTGGAGTGATTGCACATGTCATTTTAGTGGCCATTTTAGTGGCTGTTTGGGGAAACTTTATAAGTAGCTAGAGTCATCAAGTGATGACTATGACCCACATCCATTCCATGCCTTTGGCTAAATGACAGGCAACCAACTGAGTGAGAACCAAACCATTCTAATCCATATCAAGTTAGCATCTGGTTTCATCCAGGATTTGATGTCTGATATCTGCCAGGGTGTCCTGGCACCAATGATCTTGGGCTGGTGGGCGTTTGATTCCTGTGCCAAGTGCTTCCCTGAGAAGGCAGTCACTCATTGTTTTGGATAACATATCTCATGGATACGTCATGAGCCCTGTTAGATACAGGCGCATCTTATGGATACGTCATGAGCCGTTAGATTCAAGAGCATCTCATGGATACATCATGAGCCCTGTTAGATCCAAGCGCATCTAATAGCTACATCATAAGCCCTATTAGAGACAAGCAACCGTTTTCAAATTCAATGTTTAAGCACATTTCTCTATGCACTGCTGAGCCGATGACCTGATGCACTTCGGTTAGAGGCACCCTTGACAGTCTGGATTCCCTGTGGACTTTCTAACACTCTGATGATAAAACCCTTATGGTACTGAAATCAGGAAGTAAACATCAGAGCACAACCTGCTGAATCCAACTCGCAATACCGTTACAGCACTAAGACCTTTTCTACATGGCTACCAGTGTTCAAAACCTGGGTCAACACTGGCTGGTCCTGCCTCAGGAACTATCTTCCTAGAAGACAGCTGCTAAGGATTTCTGTTTCTTTGTGAGATGCCTAATAGGAAAAACACTGAATTACTTTGTTTTCTCTCCCTAATGACCATTTCAGGAAGTTGTCAAACAAACAGCTTCCAATTTGGTGGCTGCAGGAGACGTTTCTTTGTGATGGGAGCTGGCTTAGGCTATGGGTACCGGCAGCACCATGGATCTGTGTTTTAGGCTCATGTGTGTCATTTAGGACTTACAAGCAAACTCTTCTGGATGGTTTCAACTATATTTCTGCTGTAGCTCATCCCAGAAAGGGGTTTTTTTTTGACTGCCCCTTGAAATCATTCTTAGGAATGAAGTGGGCCACATTCCCACAGCTCTGCCCCTCATCAACACACCTCTTCCAATTGTTGAATTCAACCATACAATAAGAGCTAGGGGTGAGCCTGCACTGAGCCTGCCCAGCATTGGCCAGGCTCTAGAATGCTTTCCCAGTGAGTGTAAGGACCTAGGTTTGATCCCCAGCACTACAAAAAAGGAACAACAGACCACTATGGAACACCTACGTGAGTGATTTCCATCAATATCTGAGAAGGGGGCAAGAAAACAGAAGGGTTAGTCCTACACGGCCTAGTCTTCATAACTACGTGTTATATTGTGTGTGTGTGTGTGTGTGTGTGTGTGTGTGTAGAGAGAGAGAGAGAGAGAGAGAGAGAGAGAAATGTGTGCACATGTGAGTACAGGCATGTGGAGGTCTGAAGTCAATGTCAGATGTCTTTCCTTGGTCACTCTACCTGTCTAAGGACAGAATGACTAGAACAAATATATATTTTAAAGTAAGGCATGGTAGATATGGTAGATGTACCTACTATC
>NW_008333388.1:3029769-3064874 GCF_000622305.1 Nannospalax galili
TGTGTATGTGTGTACAAAGGCACATGTGAGTGTAGGCATGTGGAGGTCTGAGATACATATATATATGTATATCTCCTACATGATTTATGTATATATCATTTTATTTATATATAATTTATTAGATCAGTTTATGAAATATGATAGAAATAGTCCAACAGCAGCTCGTAGCTGAAAAGCCCAGAAGTCAGGAGTCGCTTCATTCTTGAGGCTCGATACCTCAGCAGTGCCAACCTAACATTGAAAGCTTGGAGGGTTCCTGGAGAGCTGCTGGTCCTCAGTCACCGCTGGAAGCCCGGAAACTCTGGTTCTAATATCAGCAAAGGAATCAGCAGCAGCAGAATAAATTAACCAGGAGGCAGGAGTGAAGACCAGGCCAGAAAAAGGTGAATAATCGTTTTTTTCTCTCCGTTTTATCTGGGCTGTTACCAGAAGCTGCTCACATTTGCGGTGGGTCCTCCCATATCAGTTAAGGCAGTGAAGACATTTCCCCACAGACACACCCACAGGCCAACCTGATGTAGACAAGTCCTCGATTGAGGCTCAGGTGTGGCAAGTTGACATTTAAAACCATCCATCACGCCACCTTTATTTTTTTGAGAAAAGGTCTCTCATTGAACCTGAGGCTCATTGATTCAATTATGCTGGGGCCAGTAAGGTTAGAAGAAGTAAGGAAATGCTCACTCTCTAAGTAAATAAATGAAAGAAAAGAGGAGAGAGGGAGGGAGAGAGAGAGGATTATATGTCAAAGGGACACAGGAACCAACTAAAATAATTGAAAAAAAGAATTCCAAATTGTATCTATGGAATTCCACTAACACTTTTTCTCTTTTTTGAAGATTAAAAAAAAATTTAATTAAAATATTTATTATTTTTATTTTATGTGTATGAGTGTACTGCCTGCATGTATGTGAGTGCATCTGTATCGTGCAATGCCTCGGAGGTCAGAAGAAGGCTTCGGATTCCCCTGGAACCGTAGTTAAGGACGGTTTGTAGCCGCTATGTGGGTGCTGGGAATCAAACCCGGGTCCTCTACAAGAGCAGTCAGTGCTCTTAACCACTGAGCCATCTCTCCAGCCCCCCTTCCCTTCCCTCCCTTCCCCTCCCCTCCCCTCCCTGCTTTTTTGAGACAGGGTCTCACTATGTATCCCTGGCTGGCGTAGAACCCACTATATAGACCAGGCTGGCCTTGAACTCAGAGATACACTTGCCTGCCTTTGCTTTCCAAATGCTGGGATTAAAGGTGTGTGCTACCATGCCTGGTACAGGGCAGAGTTTTGTGTGTGTGCATGCCCATGTATGTATGTGTGTCTGTGTGTGTGTGATATGCATGTGTGTATATGTGGGGGGGGCTCATGTGACAGCCAGAGGAGGCTGTCCTGTGTCTTCCTCTATTGCTCCCCACCTTAATCTCTTGAGACAGGGTCTCTCACTGAAACTGGAGCTCACCATATCCCCACCAGGCTGGTAGCCAGCATGCCCCAGCAAACCTCCAGTCTCTACTCCTCACCCCCAGCACTGGGGTTATAGGTGCCACAGTCATGCCTGGCTTTTTCTGTGGATGTTGGGGATCCAAACTCAGGTCCTCATGTTTGTTCAGCAAGTGTTCTTACCTACAGAGCCATCTCCCCTGCCCATGGTCTCACTATGCTGCTCCACACTGGGCTTGAGCTTCTGGACTCTAGCAAACTTCCTCCTCAAGCCTCCTGAATAGTTGGGACTACAGTTGTGCATCAGAACACCTGGTTTAGTATTATTACAGTATTAGAGCTGCAAACTTAGAGTTCAGATTTGGGATATGTGACATGCAAGTGCAGGAATAAGCTTGCAGCCTGCTGAGGAGCTACACTGCCCCCAGCATCACTACACTGCCCCTGGCATCACTGCACGGCCTGGCATCACTACAGGGCCCTAGGCATTGCTATACTGCATGTTTGTCATACCAAGTAGTGGTTCACTTTTAAAGACATCAAAAATACAATGGAAGGCTAGAGAAATAGCTCAGTGGTTAAGGTGTACACTGCTCTTGTAGAGGACCAGAGTTTGGTTCCTAGTACCCATGTCTGGCAGCTGGTAACAGACTATAACTCTAGCTTTCGGAAATCTGACATCCTCTTCTGGACTCCATGAGCAATTGCACTCATGTGCACATACCCACACACAGACACATACATATACACATAGATTTTAAAAAATCCTTAAATAAAAATACAATGGACCTTTTCATGTAGAACACAGCAATAGTTTAGTATTAAAAATACTTTATTATTTTTATGTGTATGGGTGTATTGCCTGCCTGTGTATAAGTGAACCCATGTCATGCAATGCCCATGGAGGTCAGGAAAAGGCATTGGATCCCCTGGAACTGGAGTTGTGGGCAACAGCTGTTAGCCACCATGTGGGTGCTGGGGATTGAACCCAAGCCCTCTGCAAGAGCAGCTCGTGCTCTTAACTGCTGAGCCATCTCTCTAGCCCTAGTGTAGTATTTTTAATTACCATGTATTCTAATGTAACTGTAAAAATGTAATGTTAAAATCCAGCTGCTGCTCACACCACAATACACACAGTAGATATAGACAGGCACCCTATTACAGTCTCCCAGATACCAGGATCTCTTACTAGGGCGTGTTGGTAACCATGCATCCTGCTTTCTGCCCTTTCTCTGCCTCCTGCCTGGAATCAGAGCGCCTGGCTGCAGCCTGGTGCTGTGACTCCTCCCCCATCCCCAGGAAGGTACAAGAAAAGACTCCTGTTTCTGTCACCAGGCCCTGATTTCCTCTCTTCAGTGCCTCTGTTTGCTGTCTGTCTCTGGTACTGGGGACTGAACTCCCCTCAGAGCCTCCCTATGTTGTCTGTCTGTCTGTCCATGGTGTTAACTCTTCTAGTAAACACCTTAATCCCTGATAATCCATCTCAGTGCTCCTTTTGAACCCCCATATGAGACCTTTCAGTAACTGGGCACCAGGGTTTCATAGACTGGATGTGAGAATGACTTTTACAATATGGACATGCTTTGAACAGATGGATTTTACTTAACCTCAACCAAAAAGTGAATCTTAGCTTGCTTATAAAGTGAACGAGCTCACTGAACCACGTTTTCCTCTTGTGACCTGGGCATATGACCTTAATCCTTTTTGTCTCTTCCTTGCCCTCCACCCAGAGAATATTGAATGTGTATATGTAAGTTTTACATATCAAAGCACTGCAAACAACTCTTTTCTCATTGGAAATGATGAGATAATTATCCCATTTCTGTTGCAAGGAATAGATGAGATTAAATTCATAATCTCTGTGATTGTGTGCTTTTCTAAATCGGCAGGGCTCAGAGGGCAAAACTCTTCTCTGATAAGGGTCCAACTTTTACTTCCCCATTTCATGCTGGATATACTGTTTCAGCAGAACATAAAGGCAGGCTCTTGTTCTTCAGCACAGTTCTGAGAGAATGCTGAAGGAACAGGTTCTCCATTCTTGGCCTTAAAGAGGATGCTGAATCAGGCTGGTTATTTTTGGGGGGGGGGAAGGGTTTATTTTTATTTTTTTATTATATATTTTATTTTTTAGAAGAAGCATTTCATTACAGCTTTAATATACTCAGGCTTTTTTTATTTTTAATTAAGGCATAAGTGTAATATGGCATAAACACTGCAACTGGGCAAATGTGAAAACCTTTCACTCTCCCCCATACATATGCTACGTGTGTATGTATATTCATAATCTTTAAGTTAACACACAGAGTAACAGGTTTCCTTATGGCATTTTCATACGTATGGATAGTTTATGTTCTCCCCTGCTCCTCATCTTCCTGTGTCGTCCTTCCTCACAGGCTTCCACCCCCAGTCTCTTTCCATGTCCTCCTCCTGTGTTCTGTCACTCTCTCCACTCTTTAAAGCCTCTTTCCCTCTCTCATGGCCAGTTCTCCAATTCTGTTCTCCAGTTTTCTACCTATACTCACTCCCACACAATCTACAGATATAAAAATAGAACCGAGGAGTCTCATAGCATTCTATAACAAAGCATGTTTAAAGACATTTTGTTGAAAAATTTAAACGTCTATAGATTCAAAGCTATAAGGTATTATCTTGGAAGTATTCTTAAATATATCATTTTAAATTTGATTATAGAAAACAGAATGTGTTTGGGATACTTCTCAGTCATCTTCTTACTTTCTTCAGATTTTATATTCTTTATGCCTGAATCAAAAATAGCTTATATTGGGCCAGTGAAATGGATGAGCAGGTAAAAGTGCTTGTCACTGAGGCTGATGACCTGAGTTAGATCCCTGGGACCCACATGATGGAAGGAGAGAACTGACTCTCACAAGTTGTCTTCTGACCTCCACATGTGTGCTATGGCATACAGGTGCCCCTCCCCACAGTAAATGTAATAAAACAATTTATTTATGACTTTTATACTTTAATTAATTTTTAATATATATTTTACTGAATTTTGCACATTTCATAAATATATCTCAATCATATTTAGACCTCCTCAAAAATTTGTTTTTATTTCTGTTTATGCATGTGTGTGTGTGTGTGCACATGCATGTGTGTGCACATATACACCCTGTAAGTGCAGGGGTCACAGATGCCAGAAGAGGGCATCAGATCCCCTGGAGCTGGAGTGACAAGCAGTTGGGAGCCATCTGATATGGTAATGGGAACCAAACCTGGATCCTCTTCAAGAGAAGTAAGGGCTTAACTGCTGAGCCATCTCTCCAGCCCCTGAATTTTACATTATGAAGAAAATTTGAGAATCCAGAGTCAGCCATACATGTGGAAATTTCTTGATGATGTATGTTTGAGATTCTAAAGTCTATTTTGTAGTCATAAGTTTTTAAGATTAGGCCCAAACCTGAGGGACCCTAGATGTCCCCAAAACAATAAAGGCCATTGCCAATAATGTTGGTGTACACTGGAAGTGGATGGAAAATCCTATTGCTGAAGACACTGCCTGATGTGAGTGCAGGAGAGAGAGAAATCAAGTTTGGACTAACCCAGAAACTTCCTGCCAGCGGATGGTTGGCTTTCATGGTGCCAAAAGGCAATATGCAGATGACTGGGGGAGAATCATCCCCTATAATTCTGCTCAACAACGGACCCTGAGTGTTGCACTATCAACATGCCAAACAAGATGTTCCTACTGGTGCAATAGTGGAGTGTCTAGTGTATGTACAACCAGCAAATTTTCGATTGGATATAGTGCCCACTCCTAGGGGTGGAACACACATCTGGTACTGTAGACCAGGCCAACCCCCTGTGGCAGGGGAGAAAATAGGCCCCGGTGGGAAGCCACTGCAGTTGTTTTGTTAGATGGATGTGATGCACCATCCAAGTATCTGTGTTTGTACCCATAGGTTAAGTTATAGCATCCAAGGGATGCTAAAGTACCATCTGAGTATTGTGTTTGTACCCATAGGTTATTATAGTAGTCACTGTTTAGATGTTCTTGCTTCTTGCTGTTTGTGTTTTTATAGTACATGGAACCCCACTGAAATGGGCCAATAGCCCATGAAAACTGACAATGCAGAGACCCAAAAGCTCAGTGCCTTGCCACAATGGGAAGAAGATCATCCCACACCTACACCCCCTCCAAGGCTCAGGGACTTTTGTGGAAGAGGTTCGCAGAAAGAATGTAAGAGCTGGAGGACGGGATAGAGTGTTAACTGGAAGTGTCCTCCGACCACTATGCCAGCAAGCTAGTAACACCTCCTTCCACACTAATCAGGGAATCAAGGGGGAGTCAGTTACCCTTCCCACCCAATCAGTCAACCTTAGCTGCATGTAGGGGAGGGGCTAAGGTTATATAAGCTGGGAATGCCAGGAGGCACCTCTTTCACCATTTTGTGTGGCTGTTGGGAAGTCACAGGATCTATATTTGAGTGTGGACTTTCCAGTGCAGCTGTAAATGGAGGGCACCCACTCTTTCTAAGCTCTGTTAGAAAGCCCAGTAAACTAGTCAGGATTAAAAAAAAAATAGAGATAGTGGAAACCTTCATTATTCCACCAAAGTTGACCCCATGTTGGAAAATCTTTTGGCCTTTAATTTTTTTTTTTTAATCTTTTTGGGACAGAGTCTCCCTGTGATTCCAGCTGGCCTGAAGCTTGCTGGGTGGACCAGGCTGGCCTCGAGTTCACAGAGGTCTGCTGGGCTCTGCCTCCCAAGTATTGGGATTAAGGTTGTGTCTCACCACGCCCAGCTTTAGCCTTTGATTTCTTATCCCTACTTTTTCACCCTTAAACTTCGTTGTATACATATTTTTATGTAACCTGCTTCAAGGTATTTCTAGAAATATGTGTTAAAATTGCCTCTCTTTGGAATAATAAAATTATTCTTAAAAAAAAGATTAGGCCCAAATTATTTTTTTCTAGTGATAATTCAATTCTAAAATATTATCATACTAATGAAAATGATAATAGCCACTAAATATTATTACAAATGAAAATTTTCAGCTTTTTGTGCTAGGTCTTCACACTCTGATGTTTGTTTTTCTCTGAGAGTGCATCTTAACTCAGAGTAGCATCATTTCTGGTCAATCACCTGTGAATTGTGTCCCGTAGTTCCAGACATAATTCTCCAGCCTGGCCCTTTTTCTTCTCCTTCACCCTCGAGGGTGTCTGTTTGAATTTAATGAGAGCTGCGTGGTAAACAGGACTCCTAATCTGATCATGGCTGTTCAAGAGTCCCCTGAATAATTAAGAAACACCAGTGATTCATGTAACCTCTCACCCTTCATCTTAAAGCCTTATCTATTTCTTTGTCTCTGTGCTCAAACCTGGCATTTCTTTCTCTGCCTAATTCTTCTTTGTAATACCTGCCAAATGCGGCAAAATGAGAGATGACACTTCTGGCATTCTGGCTCCTTCAACCGTGTCTGGGCTGGAGCAGGCACATGGCCTACCTTCTAAGGTACTGTGGGTGACAATTTTACCAAGTGACTTGCCAAAGGTTGGCTTGGCCTACAAAATCTATTTTCTTGCCCTTCAACTATCAAATTGTCATCGTGTATTCTTGGTTTTATTGTGGCAGCACTCACTTCAAAACAGCTATTCCTAATTAAGGATAATGCTAGATGCTGAAGCAAACATCCCCAAACTTCCAGGGTGTTAATCAATCAGAGCTTGTCTCTCACTCTAACAGTCTAATTGGTGGTGATCAGGCATCTTCTGTTTTAGGGCCTTGGGGTCTTGAGCTCAGGAGGCTGAGAATGTTGAGGAAGTACCAGTGCTCATTAAAAGCCTTGGCCTCAGGGCTGGGGAGATAGCTCAGTTGGTAAAGTGCTTGCTGCATTGGCAGGAGGACCTGAGTTTGGATCCCGAGCACCCATGTGAAAAGCTGGGTGTGGTGCCCATAGCCTAGTGCTGGGGCAGGCAAGGAGAGGAAAGGAGGATCCCTAGGGTTTGCTGGCCACTCCAACCAGTCAATGAGTGAGCTCCAGTTCAGTGAGAGACCCTGCCTCAAAAACTAAGGTGGATGGCGAGTAACAGAGGACACCACCTGACATCAACTTCAGGCTCTACATGCATGCACTCACATGAACACGAACACACACATATCCTCCCCATCAAAGCACCTCTGCTTTGGACAGCGCCTCTGCTCATGTCACATTGGTTAGAGGGCAGTCCTCCAACCTCACAAGCATGAGGAAGGCCAGGAAATAATCAGTAAGCACAGTATCCTGTTATGCCATAGACACTCCTACCACAGTGTTTGTAAGAATAAGACTTTATTCCTTCTCTCATAAATTCCTTCCCTGGGGCTTGATATTAAGACTAGACTAGGTTATACTAGTTATAAAAGCATATAAACTGGGGAGTATTTCTTGGAAAAGTAAGGACTGAAATTCTTCTATTCCTTAAATGATTGGTAGATTTTTTTCCATTGAAGCTATCTGACTGTTTCTTCATGGAAAGATTTTTAACTCGTGATTCAGTTTGTTAACTGGTCATGGAATGATTCAGTTTTCTAGCATCACTTTTGGTAAACTCCACTTTCTTTAAGGGATCAATCTATTGCAATGAAGTTTTTAAACAGTATGTTTTTACAGTACATTGTTGAGACACATAATTTTATTGCTGTTGCGTTTATTGCTGTTGGGTTCTTTCTGTTTCTTAGCAAGTTACTTGAGGATGTTTTCCAGTCGAATGAGAGGGGGAGACATGGAAGCAATGAATTCCAACCCTGGATGACAGAGCCGGAGAATTATGAGAGGCAGTTGTGTGGTCCTGGTCATGGGCCAGTGAGATAACTCAGTTGGTAAAAGCACTTGCTGTACAAGACTGATGATCTGAGTGGCAGGTGAGAACCCACTCCTGAACGTTCTCCTCTGACCTCCATGTACATGTGTATCCACACTCCACATCACACACACAATAATCATAATAAATAATTTTTTTAAAAAAGTTCTAGTCACAAGGGAGATGATGACTAGGGTTTTCTTCAGAAAAAAAAGGGGTAGGGAAGAATCAGAATGAAGAATATAACTAAAAAGATTGACCAGGAAATGTGCACGCTAATTCAATGTGGACTAATTTTAAGGAGCTGGCAGAGTGGAACAACAGAGATAGCGATAACCTCTGTCAAGTGGTTTGGAGTTGTGAAGCTGGATCTGGGGCAAATAAATGTGATTCCAACACACCAATGGCCCAGCACAGGCTCATATTTGCATTTTAACATTGGTTTCAACTTTTAGAGTGAACATTTGAATTTGAAACAGTTGAAGGCTGAGGTAAAATTTAATGAGCCTTGAAAATACAGAGTAGAAATATAGCTACCATCGTAGCATGCATCTTTGTGCGTATGTCCATCCTTCTTTAGGGTAAATTCCCAGTTTAGCAGGTGGCTGCCAATCTGGGTGTGCACATTTATAACGAATAAACTGTCAGATCGCCCTTTGGAAGAGTGTGTCCATCTAAACCCAACCAGTCTGTTTCCTTACTCCTGTGTGCTTTGGTCTCTCTGGAAGTCCTCCAAGATTCTGGCCCATTTACGGCATCTTTCTCTAGTGTCCAGCTCAGCTACTGATAGTCCCCTTGTGTTACTGTTTATTGGATCATTTCAAAAGATTTTTGCATTAAATGGGGAGAGAAAACACATGTCCCAAATTACCATCTGAAAGGGTTAGAGAGAGAGGTTGGCAGTTAAGAGCACTCACAGCTTTTGCAGAGGACACAGATTCTGTTATCCATACCCACACTGGGCAGTTTGCAGCCTCCTGTAACTCCAGCTCTAGGGGATCTGACATTCTCTTCTGGCCTCCACAGGCACCTGTACTCACATGCACATATATACAAACAAAATAAATCATATATATATCATCTTGGAACCAAGGGTCTACTGACTTTAAAGTTATTTTCCCTTGATGATAATAATATGCACTCCTTGCAGAAGTAGTGTAAGTAGAGAAAACGTACAGTGGCTGTCAGCTTTTACAAAGGCATAGAGCTCTGAAGATACTGGCCAGAGCCTTTCAGTACCTGATCTTCCAGGACTGAGAGATGAAAAACAAGGAGAATGTGTTTTTCTTTGCACGCTCACTGTCATGGAGCAGCAAGGTTCTCCCAGGGGCACACTGTCACCAGAGCCCTCACCATCGCCCTTTCTCCGCCGTCTCCCCTCACCTCACTTTGCCACTGAATGTTCCATCAGCTGCCCAGATCCACTGCTTCCTCATGCAGTGGAATCATTCCATTGCTTCATTTGGAACTGCTAATGAATTAAAGATCCGTGGGGAACGTATGCTGTGTGGGTGTTGCACCAGCCGGTGCCACTCGATGGCCCCCAGCATAGGGGAACAAAAGCCATTTCAAACTGGGTGTCATGGGGTGGTCCTGAACCCCTTGGAAATTGGCTAGACCTAACTCAAACTCCTTTCCATAGACAGGAGGCTCAGCTTCCCTCCCCCGTCCATTCTGGCTCCCCTTTGGGGCTTTCTTCTATGTTCCTACTTCCACATCAGTGGTCTTGACTCACAGGCATCTGGCGAAGCTTGTAATGCAAATGGACTGATCATTTCAGGCAGTTCTGGCCTGCTGCCCTGTCTCAGGCTCTTCCACCTGCATCCCCCTCCTCATTCACACATCTGCAACTACCTGGATGCTAGGATTGGGAGGTTGCTTCCTCCAGGCTCCTGCAGGGGCTCTTGGGAGTTTTACAGCCCCTCATCACATCAGCCTGCCAGTCCCTGAGTTCCCAGGGAATCAAAAAGTCTCTATCTTCTTGTCCTTCATTGCCCAAAATCAGAATGCCTCTGAACCATGACTTATATAATTGAACCTGACAAGACCATAGCATCCCACTATTTGATCAGACATGAATCTAGGTGCTACTGAGAAGTATGTCACAGGCCTGGTTAACACCCAGTAAATTGACCTTATTTATTCATAGCGTTGGGGAATCACACTTGCTGGGCAAGGGCTCTACCACTGAGCTACAACCATGGCCCTGCAGGCAGCTGACTTTAAATAAAGGTGATTATCCTTGATGGTGGGTCGATCTCATCCAACCAGTCTAGAAGGCCCTAAGAGCAAAACTGAGTTTTCCCAGAGAAGAAGAAATTCTGCCTCAAAGAAAGGTATCCACCCCTCCCTGAGCTTCCAGGCTGCTGGCCTATTTTATGGACTTTAGACTTGCTAGAGAGTTATGAGAGCCACTTCCTCAAAAAAAGCCATGTATTTATAGACAGAAATATATATACATACACCCTACTGATTCTGTGTGTGCATGTACAGGCACATTTGTATATACTGGTGTGTGTGCATTCACTATGCATGGGTGTGCATCTCCTATTGGTGCTGCTTCCCTCAAAAGCCTGATGTGCCCTGTATGTTTGTTTTAATTAAGTAAAAGGCTTATTTATTATATAAAATTTTTTAAATGACCAGGGACTGGAGAGATGGCTCAGTGGTTAAGAGCACTTGCTGCTCTTCCAGAGGACCTGGGTTCAGTTCCCAACACCCACATGATGGCTAACAACCACCTATAAATCCAGCTCAAGGGGATCTGATGTCCTAGTCTCCACACAACAGTTGTGTGTGCTCACACACAGACATACACATACACACAATTTGTTTTTGTCTTTTTGGGACAGGTCTTTCTGTAGCCCCAGCTGGCCTAGGACTTGCTATGTAGTCCAGGCTGGCCTCTATCTCACAGAGATTTTCCTGCCCAGCTCATACATATTTTTATTTTCAAAAATAAAAATAAATCTTAGAAAAAAGGCATGTTTCTTTAAAAAAATACAAGCAAAAAAAGTCAAAAAAATTTTAGAGCAACTTCACTATCACAAAAATTACTATTAACTTTCCAAAAGATATTTGTAGATACACATTTTCAAAAATGTAAATTGTATACGTTTTATAAGCAGATTTCCATTTATGTTATGAATATATCAGCAGGAATAGATCTGCATAATTTTAAATGACTGCCATTTTACACACAGTCATAATCTTCTTGAATCCTTTTTTGGTTGGAACACTCCACTGTTTATATTTTTGCTACTGTAAACAACACTGGAAAGAACATCCTTGCTCACATCTCTTTGTGAGTCTGTGTATCATTTCTTTTTTTATTTTAAATTTTATTTATTTTTATTTTATGTGTATGAGTGTATTGCCTGCATGTATGTGACTGTACCCGGGTCATGCAATGTTGCGGAGGTCAGAAGATGGCTTCAGATTCCCCTGGAACTGGAGTTATGGACGGATCATAGCTGCCATGTGGGTGCTGGGAATTGAACCTGGGTCCCCTGCAAGAGCAGCCAGTGCGCTAAACCACAGAGCCATCTCTCCAGCCCCTGTGTATCATTTCTTGAAAACACATTCTGCTGTCTTTTACATCCCCCTCACACACAAAAAGATGCTTTCTACAAAATAATTATTTCTAAGGACTGTTAACCTCTTTGAATGAGGTGCACAGGTTGTTAATGGCAGAAAGGTCTAAGAATCTAGTTGAATTTCCTCATTTTACAGCTCAATGGAGGCCAGGAGAGGGAAGGTGATTTTTCATAACATAGAACAGCCAGTTCACAGCAGGTGAAGCTCAGAACTGTTTTCAGGACTCGACTTGCAGATGTATTGGTTCTACCTGCTCAATGCTAAATTTTATTTCTGGAAAGTTCTACAGTTTATCTAGGCTGTACCTTCAGCTTGTGAAAGGCCAACGTTCAACATCTTGTAAATATTCATCTCATAACATTCTGCCCCTCCAAGCCAGTCCGGGATGAAAGAGAACATTTGGAGTCTTCAGTTTGTTGGAATGTGCTTGACTTTTTTATCCTTTAGGTAAGAGAGGTGGGTGCTGCTAAAGTGATGTTTAGAGAAACTGAACTGAGTAGTGGTGGTTATTCACAACAATATCAGGTCTTTTTTATTTGGAGCAAAGTTCTGGCAATATGTAATGTAGCCATTCCATCCATGTTAGACTTGACCATCACTGTCTTGAATCAGAGCAGCTGTGATTGTCTGCTGGTGACCTCGGAGATGAGACCATTAACATGCCCTCATGCAGGGACGAGGGAGAAAGGAGGAAGGAGGGAGAAAGGAGGGAGGAGGAAGGCTCACAAGGCTTGTGACCCTCATGAGGCCTCTCCTCCCTCCCTATGATTGAATGGGGTGGAACTCCGTGGTGACCTGTCACTCACCCAAGGGAACTTTCTGGAGATGCATCCACCCTGGACTTGTGCATGCTCCTGTAAGTAACCCCCATAAGCTCAATGGTTCCCCAAGCTGGTCTTCAATGGGCTCCTCTCTTTGGTCTGTCCGTGCTCTCTCTATCTGGGGTAAGTCGATGTTTCTTTACATCTCCCTGGGAAAAGTCACACAATACAATATGAAAAAAATGTCTTTAAAGCCAGACATTCTGAACAGTAGGAAGAAAACAAATCATGCACAGTTGTGTTGTCCAAACATAACCACTGTGAATACTCTTGAGAATATTCTTTCAGGTTTCAGATTTCTAGTTCCTATGACACAAAGTTATAATTAGGGTATGTATGTATTGTTTTCCTTAACATCACATCATGGACATTGTGTGTGTTACTGCACTTTTCATAAATATAGTTTTAAAACCCATAAGATGCCATCATAGTAACGTGGCAACTGTTACAGTTATGTTACTGAACACACAGTTGCTTCCATTCTCTCACCATAGAAGGCCCTTCAATAAGGCACTTCCTGTAAGTGAAAGTTGTGAGGGACAGTTCTAAAGTGACATGATGCTCATTGGCATCCTTGGTTCCTCTGGGGTAAAAACAGGATCGGAAAGATATTCCCTCAGTGAACATGTTAATGAAAATTCTGGAAACAGTATTTCTTTTTAAAAAGAAATTCTACTTATTATTTTTACTTTATGTGTGTAAGTGTATTGCCTGCATGTCTGTAAGTGTACCTGTGTTGTGCAATGTCCATGGAGGTCAGAAGAGGGTGTTGGATCCCCTGGAACTGGAGTTTATGGACAGTTGTTAGCCGCCATGTGGGTGCTGAGACTAGAATCCAGGTTCTCTGCAAAAACAGCCAGTGCTCTTAACCACTGAGCTATCTCTCCAGCCCCTGGAAATAGTATTTCAAGGCTAGGTCTAAGCTGCACTTTGGCTAAATAGCCAGATAATAACCAGAAATAAGAGAATCACGATAATTCCTGCCGTGAACCAAGACTCCGACCAGCAGAGCTGAGGAAAGGACAACATAGATGCCAAGGTGAGGTTCAAGCAATTCTCTCCCCTTTATTCTTCGTCATCCCACAATATATACCCTCATCAGATCCATCCCACAATCAGACCGTCACACGGAGTCAATCAGGACATGAGCACGGGGCTAACATGCAGGCAGAGCAGCAAATCATTGGGCCACGCAATAGAATCATGCTCGGTGACGTATCATGTCAGGCAGGCTGCGCGTGATCAAGCTTACAGCGCTTGCGTGAGTTGGAGCAAACAAGTGAGGGTCACGAGGCTTGGCAGCCAGCCAGGGCGCCATCTTGGCTGGCTCAACCATGCCCGCTTCCCATATCTCCCCCTTTTTGTTTAATTAAAACCAAGGGAGGCCAAGGGACCGTGCCTGGCTTAGGTTGCCCTCTTTCATTACATATTCCAGTCATGCAATATATACAGGGAAGGAAGGCCATCTGTCCTAATATATCCACTTGTTCTTGAAGAAGGTCAACCCGTTGGTTGAGCATCAAGATACCTGCTTTAAGCTGGGCATTAATACTTTCTTGTTGAGCCAAGGCTCCAGCAGTTGAAGCTGATAATTGATTAAGAGTAGATGCAGTTTGGGAAACACTGTTGCATCAAGACTCAGAGGGACAGGGAGTGGGAAGGCCATCACTACCCCCCACAACTCCCTTTCCTGCACGTACACTATGGGCACCCTCAAGCTCACCATGTTGAGCAGGCTGAGAATCATCATTACAATCTACCGCTGTTCCATCGTGCTTGCCTTTCTTCCCCAATGGCTGGGTCAAGCGTTCTGGCACCCAAATGGGACTCTCTTGATCCTGAGGAAACACACACACCGCTCCTCGTGTCCAGGTCAAGACAGGGTCGGGTCCATGCCAAGCCCCTGTAAGGACATCTTTCCACATTACAGACACACGATGTACTACCTGTGGATTACTATGGCGATCAGCCGCACAATGACCTTCTACATCCAGATTTAAAAAATTAAGGACAAAAAGAACAATATTCAGTTTGTCCTTTGGAGATTTAAACTGGTTCCTTATTCCCCCTTTTTGTTTAATTAAAGCCTGTTTAATGCTGGCATTGGCTCGTTCCACAATTCCTTGCCCTTGGGGATTATAGGGTAATCCATGGGTAAGTTTAATACCCATGGCATGGCAGAAATGTTGGAACCAGCTTGATGTATAGGCTGGTCCATTATCTGTTTTAAACTGTTGGGGTATACCCCAGGCTGCAAAGGCTTGTAAACAGTGTGCCATAACATGCTGAGCCTTCTCTCCCACATGAGCAGAGGCAAAAATAATTCCCGAGCAGGTATCCACTGACACATGCACATATTTAAGTGTGCCAAACTCAGGAACATGAGGAACATCCATCTGCCAGAGTGCCATTAGGCAGAGGCCCCTGGGATTCATCCCTATACCCCGTAGGGGCAATAGGTAAACACAATGAGCGCATTTCAAAACTATATCCCGGGCCTGCTCTCTAGTTATTCTAAACTTTAATCTTAGGGTACTAGCATTAACATGAAAATTTTTATGAAAATCTCTGGCTAATTGAATTGGGGAAGCGATTAAAAAGGCAAACACGGATCTTGTATAAAGATCTGCTATAGCATTTCCTTCTGCCATCGGTCCAGGAAGACCGGTATGTGCACGAATATGAATGATGCTAAAAGGATTTTTGCGCTCCCATGTACAGCATTGCAAGGATCGCAACAGGGAGGCAACTGTGGAGGAGGTTTTTATTACCCCGACATTTTCTAATGATTGCACAGCTTGGACTACATACTGACTATCGGAAATTAAATTAAAGGATTCCTTAACTTCCAGAAAAACTTGCATCACAGCGCTCAGCTCTACTGCCTGGGCGGATTGACAGGGGAAGATATAAGTCTTGGGATTCCTTCCTTCCACATAAACTACTCCCACCCCGCCTTTGGAACCATCTGTATAGACATTAACTGCTCCTGCAATAGGTTTCAAGTGAGTAATTTTTGGAAAAACTAATGGATTTCTAATTACAAATTGCAACCAAGGATGAGAGGGATAATGATTATCAAAATCTCCTGTCATACTGGTACATAGTACTGCCCAATCATCATTATTAGCAGCCAAAAGTTGAGTTTGTTTTGGGGTATAGGGAGTCACAATAACATCAGGTTGTTTGCCCAAGGCACCAACACTTATTTTAATAGCCTTTAAAACTACCTGAGCTACAGCAGCTGGATACCATGGCAAAACTTTATTGGGAGAATGATTTAAATATATCCACAATAGCAGCCCCTTTTGCCATAACACCCCCATAGGGGATAAATCAGAGGCAATCACACATAATATGAGTGGTTTGGTCAAATCTATACGATCCACTTGTACATGGGCCAACTTTTCTTCAAGTTTAGCGATACATTGGCGAGCGTCAGCGGTTAAGCTTCTAGGCGACTGTAAATCAGAATCCCCTTTTAACAACTCAAATAAAGGTTGCAATTCGGCATTCGGAAGATGGCAATAAGGCCTAATCCAATTCACATCTCCCAGAAATTTCTGAAAATCATTGAGGGTGCGAAGAGAATCAATTCTCAAAGACAATTTAAGAGCTTCAACCACGGTATTGGTTAATTTTGTTCCCAAGTAATTTTTTAAAGAGTCTGTTTGCATCTTCTCAGGGGCAATGACAAGATTCCATTGTTTTAATTCAACAATTAACTGTGTAACGGCCTCATTCACGTCCTTCTCGGTTTCTGCACAAATTAGAATGTCATCCATATAATGATAAATTATTACAGAGGCACATCGCTCTCTAATGGCTTGAATTGCTTTGCCTACATATAGCTGACACAATGTAGGGCTGTTCACCATACGTTGCGGTAACACAACCCATTCATAACGGGCTTCAGGGCTAGCATGATTTATGGATGGCAATGTAAATGCAAATTTATCAGTATCATCAGGATGCAGCGGGATGGAAAAGAAACAATCTTTTAAATCAATTACTATTGATGGCCAATTGCGAGGAAGGGCTGAAATCATAGGACGGCCCATCTGAACTGGGCCCATGATTTCCATAGCATTATTTACAACCCTCAGATCATATAATAATCTCCACATGGGCATATTCCAAGGAGAGGTGGATTCCTTGAGGTGTCCAGCCTTTAGCTGTTCTTTTATTAGCTGGTGGGCAGCATCCAGCTTCTCTTTTGGAAGGGGCCACTGAGGTACCCACACAGGCTGATCTCTTCTCCATTTAATAGGAATTTGCTCAGTGGCCCCTAGGAAAAACCCAGGCCTTGGCGACCAATGTTGCCTTGGGCAGAAATAGGAAGCCTACGACCATCTTCCCTGAGGCCTAATCCTTTACCAGGCCTATAGCCCATCTTACTCATTATCTTTGTGCTTTGCGGGCTATAACAGTTATCTGTGGTTAATGTAATTCCCATTTGTTTCATCACATCTCGCCCCCAAAGAGAAATGGGGATACTTAAGACAAAGGGCTGAAAAATTCCTAAATGTCCTTCCTCATCTTTCCATGTCAAAAAGCTTGCACTGCACTCGGGATGTTGGGCATAGCCTAAGCCTCTTAAGACTTGAGTGGAATGCTGAACCAGCCATGCCTTCGGCCAATCGGCATTTTTATTGATACTGTGATCAGCTCCTGAGTCTAATAGACCCCATAGGGGCATTCCTTGGACAATCAATTTATATAGAGGCCGCTCATTCAAATTCATCATCAGCCAGGCCCCAGGATTACCGGTGGAGCCAAATCCTTCTTGTCCCCTTAATAAGCCTTTAGTAGGATATTGGGAATGACAACTGGGAAGAATCAAGAGCTGTGCGATACGATCGCCGGGGGTGGTGGCCGAAATCCCCTTAGGAGAAGAGACCATGATCTTAACTTCTCCTTCATAATCTGAATCAATCACTCCTGGATGAATTACCAGGCCCTTTAGGGTTGCAGAACTGCGTCCTAGCAAAAGACCCACTGTATCTTTGGGTAGGGGCCCACGGAAATTGGAACTAATAGTTTGGACCCCCATCTCGAGTTAATATGAGTCTAGCAGTGGCACAGATGTCCAATCATGTGCTTCCTGTGGTTGCTCTTTGGGGGAATCCCTCATCCGGGGGTGACGAGGGATCTGCTGCATGATGTGCCATTGAGTGGGAGTCTGCTTCATTGCCCCATATATTTGAGGGCCCTGAGACAAAGGGCCCCGTTGCTCATTTTTTGGCCTTGCTCCCTGCTGGCTGGGGCCCAGAGGCTTGCCATTAACGTCCCACTTAGATTGGCATTCGCCTGCCCAGTGGTTACCCTTCTGACATCGTGGACACAGATTCGGGCGGCGCGTGGGGCCTTGTGAGGAACACAGGAGGCCAGCAACCCTATTGGCCGAGGGACAATTGGGACAATCCCTTTTAAAGTGCCCCTGCTGGCCGCAGGCAAAGCAGCCTCCTTGTATTCCCTTACGTGGCCCAGATTGGCCTGGCTTTCCTTTTAACCCTGCCACAATGGCAGCAGCTAAAGCTTGTCCCTGGAGAACAGATTCATTTATGTCCCTACAAACTTTGATCCATACATCTAATGTTTTGGCTTTATAGGGTCGGATAGCATCCCGGCACGGCTTATTAGCCTGTTCGTATGCCAGCTGTTTAACTAATGGCATGGCGGCGTCCACATTCGGGAACACTCTCGATGCTGTCTCCACCAATCTGGCAAGAAAGTCTGCAAAAGGCTCATTATTCCCCTGAATAACTTTTGACAAGCTTGCTCCTAGGTCTCCTGATCCTGATAGCATTTTCCATGCCTTCAGGGCACATTCATTAATCTGCTCATAGCCCTCTACAGGATATCCAATCTGATTATTCACAAACGTCCCTTGGCCCATAAGCATGTCCACCCCCAAGCTGGTTGCCCATTTCTACTATTTGTGGCTGCCTGTTCCACAACATACTCAAGATAGGCCACCTTCCAGTTTAAATAGGCTCCACCAGACAATACTGCCCTGCACAGGTTTTGCCAATCAAAGGGTGTCATGCAATAGCATTGGAGGCTCTCTACCTGGGTAACAGTATAAGCTGCCTGGAGACCATAGGTGGCCACAGATTCTTTTGACCTTTGTATTACCTTCCAATCCAGTTGCTCATGATATCTTTGATTGTTGGCATCTGCAAACACTGGAAACGCTCCTGCTTGTGGGGGCATTTTAGCCCACACTCGGGCATGCTGGCTGCATCCCCCAGTGTTTTTTCCTCCAGCCACATAAGGGGGAGGTGTAGGTAAGGGAGGAGCAGATGGACCAGGAGGCTCTTCCTGTGTCATATCTACCTTTGAGAAGAGACTAGCTAACTCTCCCTCTTCATCATAGAGATCTTCCTCCTCCGTTTCTGTCTTTTCTCTCAGACCTTGGAGGCTCTGACTGCTCTAAAAACCCCCAAACCATACCTCAGGCCTAACTCTAAACCTAACCCTAACTTTTAACCCTAAACCTATGCCAAACCTAATGCATAACCCTACCCTAACCCTAACTCTAACCCTAACCCTAAACCTAAACCTAAACCTAACCCCTAACCATAACCCAGCCCTATCTCTAAACCTCACCCTAACCTTTAACCCTAAACCTATGCTGAACCTTAACCCGAACCCGAACCTGAAACCTAGCTCTAGCCCCAGCCCTTTCCCTAGCTCTAACCCTAACCCTAACCTGAACCTGAACCCGAACTTGATTCCTAGCCCTAGCCCTGGCCCTACCCTAACCCTAACCCTAACCCGACAAAAACATGAACCCGAATCCCAACCCGAACCAGTACACTAACTCTAACCAGAAACCGAAACCAAACCCTAAACCTAAACCTAGCCCTAGCCCTAGTGCTATCCCTACCCCTGAGTATTATCCCTAACCCTAACCCTAATCCTAACCCTAGCCCTAGCCCTAGCACTAGCCTGCCGAAAACCAAGACTCCGACCAGCAGAGCCAAGGAAAGTACAACACGGACACCAAAGTGAGGTTCAAGCAACTCTCTTTCTTTTATTCTTCGTCATCCCACAATATATACCCTCATCAGATCCATCCCACAATCAGACCGTCACACGGAGCCAATCAGGACATGAGCACGGGGCTAACATGCAGGCAGAGCAGCAAATCATTGGGCCACGCAATAGAATCATGCTCGGTGACGTATCATGTCAGGCAGGCTGCGCGTGATCAAGCTTACAGCGCTTGCGTGAGTTGGAGCAAACAAGTGAGGGTCACGAGGCTTGGCAGCCAGCCAGGGCGCCATCTTGGCCGGCTGACTGTGCCCGCTTCCCACAAATTCCAACCTGTCATCACTCTTAAAAGTCTCAAGCACTATTTGAAGGAGGGACTTTAACATACTTATAAATCAAAGGCTTTGAAACTGGATATGCTGGCTAATCTTGGTTGTACTCGATACCCAGGAAGAATTCTCAATTGAAGAATTTCCTCCATCAGGCTGGCCTGTAGCCATGTCTGGGGGGCATTTTCTTAATTGCTAATTGACGTAGGAGGACTCAGCCCACTGTGGGTGGTATCATCCTTGGGGGGCGGGGCTGGACTGTTTAAGAAAGATAGCTGAATGTGAGCCTGGAAGTAAGCCAGTGAGCAGCGCTCCTCCATGATCGATGTTTCAGTTCCCTGCCTCCAGGTGCCTGCCTTGATTTCCCTTGATGATGGACTGTGAACTATAACCTAAGTAAACCTCCCCAGTTGCTTTAAAATTTTTTTCATGTTAATTTTATGTGTATGAGTGTTTTGCCTGCATGCATACAAGTGCATCCATGTGTACAATGGCTCCTGGGAGCTGGAGTTAGGGATGGTTGTTAGCTACCATGTGGGTGCTGGGAACCAAACCCAGGTATTCTGGAAGAGTAGTAAGTGCTCTTAACTGCTGATCCATCTCTCCAGCCATCACCCCACCAAACCCACCAAACTGCTTTTTTTTTTTTTTGGTCTTTTTGAGACAGGGTCTCCCTGTAGTCCCAGATGGCCTGGATTCACTATGGAGACCAGGCTGGCCTCGAACTCACAGAGATCCGCCTGCCTCTGCCTCCCAAGTGCTGGGATTAAAGGCGTGCACCACCACGCCAGGTCCGAACTGCTTTTGATCAGTGTTTTATCACAGCAACAGAAAAGCAAAGTAGAATAGCGGTCGTTATTCAGTACAGTGAATTTGCCCAACCCTTTAGAGGCTGATTGTTCTAGTTTGTTTTCAATTGCTGTGACAAAACACTCTGACCAATAGCAACTTGGGGAGGAAAGGGATTATTTTACCTTATATCTCCAGGTCACAGTTCATCAGCAAGTGCAGGGTAGGAACTCAGGACAGGAACCTGGAGGCAGGAGCTGGAGCACAGGCCATAGACGCTGCTTACTGGCTTGCTGCCCTGGCCTGTGCTGCCCACAGTGGGCTGGGCCTTCCCACATCACTCAGTAATCAAGAAGATGTCCCACAGATATGGCCACAGGCCAGTCCAATGGAGCCAATTCTCCAATTAAGGCTCCCTCTACCCAGGTGTGTCAAGATGACAACTAAAGCCATCCAGCACACTGATCAAAGCCTCCCCACCTCATTTTGCCAAGTTAAATCACCCAGAAAGTGTGTCAGAGTTCAGATTCCTGGGCCTGTGTATGGGAATGACCTTTTGGGGTCACAGTGTTACAAATGGGAATCTTACCTAACCTTGTAACCAAACATGGTCTCAGCTTGTTTACAGTGTAAACAGTATTAACTAGGCCTTGGGCTCCTTTTGTAAGCTAAACACATAGCTTTCATCTTACCTCCTGACCCTTGCCCCTGACCCAGAATAATATGTGTGTGTGTGTGTGGTGAAAATATCAAGCCCCAAAACAGCAAATAATGTTGGAAACAACACATCATCCCATTTATGTTGCAAACAGCAGGTGGGATTAGATTGGTGACATCTGTTTGTGGTTGTGGGTGCTGTTCTAGGTCAGCAGGAGTTAGAAAGGGGAAAACCTTTGATAAGACAAGGTTGTGCTTTTCCTTCTCCATTTCATGCTGGATATACGGTTTCAATAAACATAGAGCAAGGCCTTTGTTTGAAGAACAGGTCCAAGAGAAATCAGAAGAGATTGGGTTCACTTTTGGTTCTAACTGATGTCAAGGGTTGGGCTGTCTTTATTAGATATCAGCATAATGTGGTATCTCTCTGCTGTACCCATCTGCAGGGGGGACCCAGGAATGTGCATTATTGACTGACACCCCAGTGTGTCTGATGCAAGTAGATCACATTGACCTGACTCCAAGAGACACATGATCTGCACAACAATGGGGCAGGTGGGTGGGTGCAGACCCTACAGTTCAACTCTATTCTGCCCTGATGTCTTAGCAGCCAGGGATGAATCAATCCAATTTCCCCCACAGAAACAGACCTCATTGGAGCGCGTATTGTCTATAAAGATTAGTTTGTACATGACACTAAAAATTACTGGTTACTTCCTTGGTGGTAGGTATAAATTTTTAATTTCTTCTCTTTTTAAAATTTTCTCTATTAAAAGGGGAGGTTTACGACCTTTTATTTTAAAAAATTAATGATAATCTCCCTTGCATCAGACTCTATTCAGACAGAAATTATGCTTTGACTAGATCCGTCCTACATTGGTACGCAGGGTGAATATTGGTCTTTACTCTGTGTCTCCAAATGATGCAAGGATGGCAGAGCTTGTAGTTCGAGACAACAGTGCAATGCAGTGTGGCAGCACTGTCCAAGCTTGATGGTCCAGTTGTTCAGCCATGATAGTGGAGACATGAAGCTGACCCTGCACATCTGGGCCTTACTAGTAGGTATGGATACTAATGATTAGTATGGACACCTATTGGTATGGATAACTGAGCTAAAAACTTCACTGGAGGAAAAAAACGTGGATTCCACCAAAGAAAAGCAAACATCCCAATTAAGGACTTGTATAAATATTTTCCCAAAGACACTAGGAAGCATGTGAAGAGATGTCCAGCATCTTAGACATCAGGGAAACACAGACGGAAGCCAGAAGGAGATAGGACTTTACCCCCACTAAGATAGCTGCAGTCATTACAGTGATGAAGGGAAGGGACAGCTATCAGGAAGGATGTGGAGAAATTGGAATCCATCACTGGTGGGGATGTGCCACTATGGAAAACAGCTTGGTGGTTCTTCAAACACCAGCTACAGAGTCCCCACAGAAGGCAGCAGCTCCACTTCTAGGTACACCCCAAAGATTTGAAAACACAGACTCAAACAGATACTTGTATGCCAGTGCACATTCTTTATAACAGCCAAATGGTGAAACATACCAAACACCCAGGTAAGGCTAAATGGATAAACAATACATTATATGCATGCAGTGGGTTATCATGTAACCTTATGTACTGGTACATGCTTCATTGTGGACAAGCCTCAGAAACATTGTGCTGAGTGAAAGAAGCCAGTTAAAAAAGATCATGTGTTACGTATTCTATGTTTGAAATGTCCAGACTAGTTAAATCTGTAGAGACAGATGCGTCTGCTTAGGACTAGTAGGGATGTGGCTGACCTGTTTAGTTTTTATTGTCAATTTGACACAAAGTAGAATCACCTGGGAAGTGGAACCCTCAACTGAGGAATTTCCTCAATCAGACAGGCCTCTGGCTATGCCTGAGAGAGATTGTCTTGATTGACTGACCTACGGGTGGAATCATCAGTAGGCAAGGGGGGCCTGGGCTGTATAAATAAGCTAGCTGAGCTTGAGCCATTGAGCAAGTCAGTAAACAGTATTCCTCCATGGCTTCTGTTCCATGTTCCTGCCTTCAGATTCCCGCCTTGAGCTCCTGTCCTGACTTCTCTCAATGATGGATTGTGGCCTGGAAATATAAGATGAAATAAACTCTTTCCTCCCCAAGCTGGTTTTGGTCATGGTGTTTATCACAGGAACAGAAAGCAAACTAGGACAAAAGCTAAAGTATACGGGTTTCCCGTGGAAATAAAGATATTATGAAACTGATTTTGCTGATGGCTGCACACTTCGAATATAGTGAAAAGCATCAGATTGTGCAAGTCCAGTGCAGTTAAGTTATATCCAAATGAAGATGTTTTACAAAAAAAACCCTAAAAAAGATGCAGGTCTAACAATCAGGGATTACACAAATTCGAGCTAATTTTTGACAGAGAACTCTGTATAATTATCCAAGCAACAACAGATCCTTCAAGAAAACAGAACAACATAAAGCTTTTGCATTGGGACACAACTCGCCACCCAACAAACAGAGCAGGTGGCACTGCCCTGTGTCACTTTGCTCATTAGTATCCGATGCCAAGAACCTTGAGGAGAATGGAAAATGTTTGCTTTTGTGTTCTGGCTAAAGGTACACACCCGGGAGATTTTTTTCTAGTCTATGTATCCATGTGTACCCATGTGTTCCTACATGGGCTCTGCACTTTATGGCCTGAGATGCATGCCAGCATGTGTAGTGTTTGACCCTGTGTGTATTTTAGCTATTCACATGTATACTTCTATGCAGATGGATGGCTGGAGGCTTTTCCCCTCCTTTATGCCTGTTCTTGTTTTCTTCACGAACCCTTGATCCTGTGGGTGAGCAATCTGTGTCTGACCTTGCGATGAGCAGCTCCCCAGGTGATTCAAACGTGTTGCTAGAGTTGGAGTCCTTGGCTGCGAGTGCCCAAGAAGACAAGGCATGTGGCTTTGGAACTGGTCCTTGCTGCCTGTCACAGAAGCTGACAATCAGGGACAGGAATTGAATCTTAAAGCTGTGCTTTATTCAGAGCCAGCAATCTGAGAAGACAGAGAATTCATAGTCTGGAGCTCTGTCTTCCCTCTCATCCCCAGCCAGCAGAGTATATAGGAGGATCTATACAGAGCAGTCATTCCCAAGTTCAACCTTGCCCTCTGGTCAGGTGGTCAGTCTTGTCCCTTGGTGATAAAAGTTTATACACAGAGCCCAAGAATGGGGCCCATTAGCCTGAGGGAAGAACACAAAGAAATGTCAAAAGGAAACCAACTTTTCTAAAACAATGTGTGTGCCATGCACTGAAGGTTTGCTTCAAAAGACTGGGGCAGAACATACCGGTAATCCCACAGGGCCAAAGCAGTAAAGACACCCTATTTGTGAGAACAGCTGCATTGGCCTTAGATCTGTCTGTCTCCACCTCAGTGCTGGGGTCACAGGCCCATAGAGCTATGCCCAGCTATTTATTTATTTATTTATTATTCATTTATTTATTTTTATTTTATTGTGAGTGTTTTGCTTGCATATATGTAAGTACACCATGTATGTGAAGTGCCCACAGAGGCCAGAAGAGGATGAAAATCTCTGGAATTGGTTGTTAGCTGTCATGTGGGTGCTGGATACCAAACCTGAGTCCTTATAAGATCAGCCAGTACTCTTAATTGTGGTGCCATCTCTCCAGCCCCCATGCCCAGCCTTTCACATGGGTGTTGGGGATTTTAAGTTGGGTCCTCATCTTACAGCAAGCACTCTCAAATCATCCCATTTCCTGTTATTTCCTATTCCATCAGCCTTAGCCATTGTTGGTGATTCGGATTCTGGCCACACAACAGGTATCTTGTTGGAAGGACCTGTATGGCCATCTCCCTCAGGGATGGACACTTGTGGGGTTTGTTGGGAGGAAAACAACCACCCAGGAGCATGCTGCTGGTAACTTGGCACTTCCGCTCTGATCCTAAGCCCAGTAAAGCTCATGGGGTTCTTTATCAGACCTTGGCCCTACTAGGCACCTCTCATCTCCATTATTCACTAAGCATTTTAAAAATATTTTATGTGTATGAGTATATTGCCTGCATGTATGTAAATGCAGTCTGTGGAGGTCAGAAGAGGGCACTGGGTCCCCTGGAACTGGAGTTACAAATGGTTGTTTGCTGACATGTGTGTGCTGAGAATCAAACCTGGGTCCTCTGCAAGAACTGTTCTTACCTGCTGAGCCATGTCTCCACTGAGCATTTTTTAACATGACCTTAGTTATTAATTTATTCTTAAAATCTTCTGCCCCCTTAGAAATATTTAAAATAGGTAACTTAACCCCCCCCACTAGCAATTTGAAAATAGGTATTTTTTTAAGCCCTCCTTTATTTTAGTTTATTGTTTGAGACAGGGTCACATTATGTAAACTCGGCTGGCCTACACCTCGCTATGTAGACCAGGCTGCCTTGATCTCACAGAGTTTTACCTGCCTCCGCCTCCTGAGTACTGAGGTAAAAGGCGTGCATCACCATACCAGCCTCCTTTGTTTTTTAATATTTTTGCTGTGCTGGGGATTGGAAATACCTGTTGAGCAGCTTTTGGTTCACAGTGCAACTGAGCAGAAGTTTCCAGGAGTTCCCTGTGGCCCCCAACGCACACAGTGGGGATCCCCAGTACCTGCGTAAAAAGCTAGGCATGACTGCATGTGCCTGTAATGCCAGCATTGTGAGGGAGTCAGATAGATTCTGGGATCTCTGCTTAGGCCAGCTGTCCTAGCCTAAACAGAGAGCTTGTGTGAAAGACCCTGTCCTTTTATTTTTTTTAATTTATTTTTATTTTCTGTGTATGAGTGTTTTGCCTGTATGTATGTTAAGTGCATCCGTGCATGCCAGAAGAGGGTATTGACTCCCTTGGAACTGGAGTAATGGATGGTTGTTAGCAGCCATGTGGGTGCTGGAAAACAAACTGGGGTCCTGTGGAAGAACAGCCAGTGTGTTGAACTGCTGAGCTATCTCTCCATCTCCTAAGAGATCTTGTCTTTTTTTTTTTTTTTTTTTTTTTTTTTTTTTTTGGTCTTTTTGAGACAGGGTCTCCCTGTAGCCCCACCTGGAACTCACTATGTAGACTAGGCAGGCCTTAAACTCAAAGAGATCCATTCGCCTCTGCCTCCTGAGTGCGGAGACAATAGGTGAGCGTACCAGGCCCGGCTGAGACCCTATCTTAAAGGAATAAGGTGGACAGTGATACAGGAAGACATCCCATGTCCTCTTCTGGCATCTCCAAGCATTGTATGCATGTACCTGCACACCCATGTGCATGTACCACATTTTACAGCACACATTCGGAAATTAAAAACAATCAACAGGTGAGATAGCTTAGGGGATAAAGGCACTTGCCAGCAACGCTAAGGATCTGAGTTTGAGGGACCCACATGGTGGAAGGAGAGAACCAACTTCTGCAAATTGTCCTCAGACTTCCACAACACACCAAGGCCCATGGGCTTACAACCATCGGAGACACAGACACAGACACAGGCACACAGAAATTGAAGACAAATGGCAGGTGAGATAGGAGTGGATAAATGTGCTGCCAGAAGCCCTGAGGACATGAGTTTGTGTGCACATTCAAGAATATAACATTCCAGGGCTGGAGAGATGGCTCAGCAGTTAAGAACACTGGTTGTTCTTGCAGAAGACCTGGGTTCGAATCCCAGCACCCACATGACAGCTTACAACTGTCCATAACTCCAGTTCCAGGGGATCCAACAGCCTCTTCTGTCCTCCGTGGGCATCGCATGACACGGGTGCACTTACATGCAGGCAATACACATACACGTAAAATAAAAATATTTTTTTTAAAAGTTAAAAACAAAAAATGATATAACATTCCTGATCTCCCTGTTCATTCTTCTCACCTCAGTCCCTGGCAACCACTGGTCCTAGCACAGTCTCCAGCAGATCCTTCTGCCTTTCTCAGAGTGTCATGGAGCTGGAATTGCACCTGTGCAGTCCTCATCTGTGTTTAGTACCGTTCTGCACTCCCAGCAGTAATGCTGGCCTTGCCAGCGTCCTGTTGTTCCTCATCCCCATAAGCATCAGCTGCTGTCAGGGCTGTGGATTCTGGCCACATGCACAGGTACGTGGTGGCACCTTGTTTTGATCTGCAGTTCCACCCAAGGACACATGATGCTAAACATCGTTTTATATGCTCACTTGCCAGCCGCAGATCCTGTTTGGTGATGTGTCTGGTTAGGACTTTTGCCGGTGTTTTAATGAGTTGCTCCTCTTTCTCATTTCTTGTAGATTTTGGATCTCAGTGCTTTATCAGGCACGCTTTTTGCAAAATGTTTTCTTCCTGTCTTTGACTTATCTTGTCCTCTTGACATTATCTTTCACAGAGTAGAAGTTTTTATTGAAGACTGGCTTATCAACTATTTCTGTTGTGGATTGTGCTTTTGCTGACGTGTCTGGAAAGCTGATGTCAAGGTCAAGGTCATCTGACTTTTCTCCCATTATCATCACTTACAAGGCCTGTGATTCATCTCAAATTCACTCTAGTGAAGGGTGGATGGTCTAGATTCATTTGTTGGCATGTGGACGCTGAGCATTTCTTAAGAAAATAAGGCAAGTTGTACTTTTCCTTTGTGTGGGTCTTTTCAAAGTCATTCATTCTCTTAACCAGTTTCCAACACAGTCACAGAAAGGCCCCTCCCCACCCCCATGACATCTCAGCGGGGGGCATGAACGTCTTGCTTCTCTGTAGAAACAGCATGGACCTCAGTCCAGCCCAGATCTGTTCTCTTGTTGATCTGGTTTTCTTTGCTTTTACACCTGGGTTATTAGGCAGGCTAGGTCTGGCATTTATCAGTGATGGCCCCTTGAAGGTAAACAGTGAGTTAGGTAAAAGGTTAGAGCTGATTTCAGTGTAATGGCAGTAAGCTGCATATGGGGCCAACACCACAGAAACAGATCCTAGACTGTCTCAGGGAACTGCTGAGCAGAAGCACTGAGCAGGCTGAGCGAGAGGGGCCGGGCCCGTGATTCAGTGTTTTATGGTGCCTTCCCTGTGAGTCATCTGCAGAGGTAATTTTCTCTAGGGGATGGTGAGGACTGGTTAGAGAACAGGACCTGGAAGGTCAAACTCTGCCTAATTTGCAGAGTGAGTGATGTCCAGAGAAGGTGGGCCAGGCCAGAGCCCCTGCCTTGGGCTTGGATGAGTGGGACCCTGGAGGGGGTACAGGAGTGTCCCATGGTGGGCAGTCCTTGGCCAGGAAGGCAGCTTTGTTTTCTATATCACCTCCCCTTCCCCGGCTCCTCTCTTTGACCCCCTCTATCCCTGCTAAGCCTCACTCAGCTCCTCGTCAACTGTGATTTTGCTGAGTGCACCTTACAACTGAGTATCTGTGTTGAGCCTGGGACCCAAGATGGAGCAGAGGAACAGAAATGGATCTTGTCTCTTTTCACAAGGGAGGGACATGTATGACATTTATCCTGCCACCTTGACATCAGGATAAGTGGAGAAGGGTTGTTGAGGCAGGGTCTGGATTGTAGCCCAGGCTATCTTGAGATCTTCCTGCCCCAACCTCCTGAGTGCTGGGACTACAACTGTGTGCCACCACGCTTGGCTATTAACTCTTTTTTCATTGCTGAGATAAAATACTTGACCAAAGCTGCCTGAGGAAGGAAGGGTTTATTGTGGTTCACAGTTTGAGTCCATTGTGGGGGGAAGGCATGGTGGCTGGAGCATGGGACAGCTGGTCACATGGCATCTGCTGTCAGGAAGCAGAGAGAGATGAATGCTGGTCCTCAGCTCACCTTTTCCTTTTCATGCAGTCCAGGACCCCGACCCATGGAATGGTGCTGTTCATATCTGGGGTGGTCCTCCTTCCTCAATCTAGCAACTCCCTCATAGACATGCCCAGAGATTTGTCTGCAAGGGGTTTCTAGAGCTTGTCAAGTTTGACAGTCAATATAAACCATCATAGTATCTGAGTGAAAAAAACAAGAAAACAAAAAGATCAAGTTCTGTGAGGCTTCCTACTCTATCCCGAAGCATCAGCCAGGCTCAAAGAAAAGCAAAGGCACAGATGGAGATGGGGATGAGGAGCAAAGGTGTCTATTAGGAATAGTTCTTGATAATTAAAAATAAAATTTAGAGATGGCTCAGTGGTTAAGAACACTGGCTGCTCTTACAGAGGTTCAATTCTCAGCACCCATGTGGCAGCTAACAACCATTCATAATTCCAGTTCTAGGGGATCCAACACCCTCTTCTGACCTCTGAGAGCACTGCATGACACGGGTGCACTTACATACATGCAGACAATATACTCATTCATATAAAATAAAAATAAAATATTTTGGGGCTGGAGAGATGGCTCAGTGGTTAAGAACACTGGTTGTTCTTGCAGAAGACCTGGGTTCGAATCCCAGCACCCACATGGCAGCTCACAACTGTCCGTAACTCCAGTTCCAGGGGATCTGATGGCCTCTTCTGTCCTTGCGGGCACTTCATGACACGGGTGCACTTACCTACAGGCAGGCAATACACTCATACACATAAAAATAATAAATTATTTTAAAAATAAAATATTTAAAAATAAAATTTAAAAAGTAGATGAAATAATGCATTTATATTTTTGATATGACTGCAACCTGCCACCCCAGCATGTGATGACATGTGAATGGAAGCGCCCAGAAGGAAGAGAGAGAGAGAGAGAGAGAGAGAGAGAGAGAGAGAGAGAGAGGGAGAGAGGGAGGAGATAGGCTGCATCCATGTTAAAGAGTCTACAAAGCTAAATGACTGAACTTGGTGATTATGGAGAGTTAAAAATGTTGTTGACCAGAGCCAAATTATCTTGGACTATTTTTAATCCTGTTGAAAGTCATCCAGATGCCGGAGAGATGGTTCAGTGACTAAGAGCACTGGCTGCTCTTGCAGAGGGCCCAGGTTCAGTTCCCAGCACCCAATGGCAGCTAATAACTGCCCATAACTCCAGTTCCAGGGGATCCAACACCCACTTCTAGCCTCTGAAGGCATTGCACACAGGTCGTGTGCTTACATACATGCAGGCAAAACATTCATACACATTAAAAAAAAAACTATATATGGACATAAAAAAGTTGGGCGTGGTGGTGCATGCCTTTAATCCCAGTACTCAAAAGGTAGGGGTAGGCAGATGTCTGTGAATTTGAGGCCAGGCTGGTTTGCATAATGAGTTGTAGGATAGCTAGGGTTACATAGTGAAACCCTGTCTCAAAACAAAAACAAAAATACAAACAAAACAAAAACATAGCTGGTCATGGTGGTACATGCCTTTGATTCTACCACTTGGGAGGCAAAGGCAGGTACATAGTGAATTCCAGGCCAGGTGGGACTACAGGGAGAACTAACAAACATCATTGTGACTGTCAAAACCTCACAATGTGTTCTTAGCAGACTACCAGCTTCCACCAATGAATATACCAACCTATAGCAGAGTTTCCCTACTTTGCTATGATGCCTACTTATGGCCCCCACCTGTGCATTTGGCAAATACTTGGATTTATGACTTTCTTTGTTCTGTACCTAATAGAAAACCTCATGTAACTACTTCCACAAGTAGGAAACATGAATCTGTGCTTTCTAGGCCGGTCACTCATATTTGGTTCCAGAATAAATGATCTCTTCCTCCCTTTGAGGTGAGAACTGTGTTCTGTATCTACAACCACAATAACCCCATCAAGGCAACCATGCCAGAGCGCCTTGGACTGCTTGTGCACACATGCCCCAGAAGAGAATTCTCCACTGGCACCCCAGGAGATGGGCAGCATTGAGGGTATGGATGTCCTTGTCATTCAGATACATTCAACTGGACAATGTGTCTCTGGGCATTTTCACTAAGGGAGCCTCTGTGAGTTACTTTCCTGTTGCTGTGATAAAACACCACGACCAAGGCAACTTATACAAGAAAAAGTTTGTTTGGGTTTACAGTTCCAGAAGGATAAGAGTCCATCATGGGCATACATGGCAGGAGGCAGCCAGAGCAGAAAGCTGAGCGCACATCCTCAAGCATGCACAGGAAGCAGAGAGTGTGCTGGATGTGAGGCTCTGAACTCTCAAAGCCCCACCCCCGCATGTGCTTCCCCCAGCAAGACCACACCTCCTAAAGGTTCCATGACCTCCCTAAACAGTGCCGCCATCCGACCAAGTGTTCAAATACTTGAGCCTATGGGGGTAGTTCTCATTCAAACCACCACAGAGTCTAAATCCCAAAGTATAGGCATCCTGTCAGCTACCAGGGAAGGGTTCTGATAAACAGAATTGAACTCGTCATCTCCAGATTGATAGCACCACACAAACTTGGCCAAACATGAGTCCAAACTATCCCCACAACCTCCTGTCATGATCTTGAACTTTGCTTAACATTTGTTCCAAACAGGACCCACTGTTTTGGGCATGTCTGCCAAGAGGGGACAGGAAACGGAAGCATTACGGGTAAACGGAACAAGACAGAAATGAAAGAGAGGCTGGTATTCTATGTGCAGCACAGGGACCCCAGTGAACTGCAGAACCAGACTGCATTTCCTGTTGCAAAATAGGCCGTCATGTTTGGCATGGTTGTGGCCTACACCTGCAGAAAGCCAGTAGCTGATTGGTTCAGATGGTATTCTAAACCTCCCTCTTCTCTGGGAGTTTGACTTGCAGGATGTGGGCAATTGTTCAATTGCTCTGGTGTCCTAGCACCATCAGAGGGAGCAGAGATTCTCAGGGAGCTCAGTCAGCCCCAGACAGGGTCTGGATGGGGATGGATGAGTTGTCCTTAAAGGACAAGACAGGAGGTTGGGGGAATGAGGGAGAATGAGTGAGAACTAAGTGGGAGCATGCCTGTAAAGATCTTGGAGCTTTGCCTGAATACACTGTATGGTGAGTAGATGCTGCTGGGTAACTGCACTCATTACTGTTGCGGGAAGGTAGATCCTACAGGCTCAATGAAAGGCGAGGGGCAATGGGCAGATGGATCCGTTGGGAGGACGGAACAGGGTAATAGAGTAGTGATCTGAAGAATGGCCACGGCACTGAAAAGCCCAAGGAAAACAAGAGAAAATGTGAGCCAAGAGCTTAGTAATTGGCCACCCACGTAGAGAGGGCAAGGTGGGGACAGAGCTGACATGTCTTGGAACTTGGGTTTGGAACTTTGCTGATAGGAGGAAGTTGAAGCCATTAACGGCAATGGGAGTCACCAAGGGCAGCGAGCTGGGGCAGGTGGGAGCAGAGTTTAATTTTAGATGACTTTGAGGTGACAGTGGGACATTACAGTAGAAATGTCAAGTGTGCAATTGGAAATGGTGGCTGGTAGCATGTCACTAACAGATGAACAGTTCATCTCAGGGTGGCACTGTCCAGGTAGCAAGATGCTCTCCTGTGGGATGAGATGAGGAGAGCGAGGAAGAGAATGAAGAGGAAATGGGGGAGGAAGAGAAGGAAGGGGGAGGAAGAGGAGAGGAAGGGGAGTCGGAAGGAAGGGATTAGAGGAAAAGGGAGAGGAAAAAGGGAAGAGAGGGAACAGAGGAAAAAGAGGAGGAGGAAAGGGAGAGAGAGAAGGAAGAGGGGAAGAGGGGGTAAAAGGAGGCAGGGAGGAGGGAGATGAGGGGAGGGGGAGGAGGGGGGAGGAGCAGACAGAATGCACATGTGTAATGTCCAGAGCCAGAAGATGGCAGTGATGGCAGTGGGACAATCTGGGTCATGGCACAGAGGCCCCAAGACTCGAGGAGCCACACCAGGAGCCAGACCCTGGTCTTTAAAAAAATTTTTTTTATTATTTTTATTTTATGTGTAGGCGTATTGCCTGAATGTAGGCAAGTGCACCGTGTCGTGCAATGCCTGCGGAGGACGGAAGAGGCCGTTGGAGCCCCTGGAACTGGAGTTACAGACAGCTGTTAGCTGTTATGTGGGTGCTGGGATTCAAAACTGGGTCTTCTGCAAGAAGAGTCAGTGTTTTAACCACTGTGATATCTCTCCAGCCCCCAGACCCTGGGCTTTTAAGCAGCAGGTTGGTATTGAGTTTTAAAGTACAGAAAACTTTCTCATTAAAACATTTAAAGTAAAATACTGAAAATGCGAAGCTTGGCAGGTCAAACGTACAGCGTGAAACAACTTAAGTGCAAACAGCAGCAGGACACCGTGGTGATGGAGCTCAGGTTCAGTCACATAGTCCTTCTGCATCCCACACAGGAGAAGGAAGGTGACATTTTCCAGATCCTTCCATTCTCACTGTCCTCCTTCATACCTTTCATATTGCCACACTGGGGACATAAGCCACAGCAGTGGCTCCCCACAGAAGTCTCCTGGGTTCCCCTTGCTGAGCATGCATTCTCTAGACATCCTTGTTGTGGTCAGTTCTGGGTAATACGGGAATGGTATCAACGAAATGGTGTGTAATGTGGGCTCCTCTGGTGATGGCTAAACTTGCTGGGTGCCTCCCACAGCCTGCAAGGAACCAAAGCATCAGCAGAGCTCACAGGGGCTGTGGCTCTCCCACTTCCCCAGGCTTGGCAACCACTTGAAGCCTGAATTCATCAGTGCTATTTTCCGCTCAGTTAATACAGTTCCTTGAGTGTTTTAAAACCACGTTAGTAAATTCCTATTGAGTCCCTGCTTTTGGTTTTGTTTTCAAGCACTTGGGATGCTTGGCCAGGCCTTCATGACTGCAATAAGCAAACTCCTTCTGGGCAGTCGTTGTTGTTTTCCCAGTATTGTCATTTTTCTTCTTCTTCTTTTTTCTTTTTTAGATGAAGCATTTCATTACAGCTTTAACATACTCAGTAACAGTTTCCAGAGCAAAGATACATCTCTTTCAAAAGTGGCTGTCAAATTTTTAGGTTCACTGTTGAATTAATACAGTTATACAATATTGAATTCAGTATAAGCCCTGTAAGACATTGTTTCTTACAGAAAGACTCATTGTTTCTGCTAGTAACACTAGATGTTGGCACATGCGTCTCTCATCTGTATGTATCTGATTATTACTAGTCATAATCAGCTACACTCGGCTCCTTGGAACCTGTGTATGTTTATAAAGTCATCGGGTAGATTTCAATGGTAATGTTTATCACCCCTACTAATTAACATGATGTAAATTTCCATGCTTCCTCCTCAAATATAATTCATTTTTTAAATTTGTTGATTTTTTTTTGTGCGTGTGTGCATATCACACAGAACATCCCGAACCATCTTATTCAACTATACCCCTGCTTCCCAGATGGCACCCTCCCATAGCCTCCCTCCCCCGACTAGAGCCCTTATACTCAGATATTCCTGCTACTGTCTGCTGTGTTGTTGGCACCCCCAGCTGTTCCCCACTACTTGTCCATCTGGTGAATCTACTCAGCCTATCTAGAAGTCTTTGTTTTAGGAGGGTCAGCTATTCCTCATCTAGCAGCAATCAGTTGTCAATATTCCTTTAGATAAGATTGGGGTCTGCTGTTCATTTTCCCAATTCTATGCTGGGTTGCTATCTGGGAGTCCCTTTGGCCCCCCTGGCCAACAACTCAAAACAAGGCATCTCATATTTGGCATGGTTGCTTGTTATGTAGCCTTTAGCTATGCATATGGACTCTTATGAAATTATATTGGCTCCTTTAATCTTTGGTTATACTTTCCATTTGGGTGTTTAAGGCCATACAGTTGGCCCAGATAAACCAATTTATTTTTAGTCTTAAGGTCATTTGAGGATCTGTTCCTCAGGGGTCAC
>NW_008333388.1:3064959-3067428 GCF_000622305.1 Nannospalax galili
GATTAAGAGGATAGGTGATTTACCACAGTTACAGGACATTGTGAGAGATGCTCATAGTCCCCTGGAACTTAGTCGACGTAGGAGGGCAAGGAGCAAAAACTGTCCTTTATGTCCCCCTGGCCAAATTAGTATAGGCCTCAGAGTATGGCTGTTAAACATCCAAGAAAGTTAGTTCCACTAGTCTGGTACTTTTAATTACTATGTGCCATGTAAATGAAGCTTGGGCAAAGACCAAAGATTCTTAGATAGACCTTGCCTAGATATATATTATATTCCTTGAGCTAGTTGTATGTATAATTTGTCAGTATGTTGTTCGATTAATACGATTCCCTCTTTCTGGTTTTTAAAACTAGCTAGGCATAATTTATCTCTTGACTTGTCTAACCCCTCCATCATGGTTTTCCCACTTAAGGTGCCCCCATTTCCCCCCTTTCTCCTTTACTAATACCCTTCTCCTATGGTCTTATCTCTCTTGAGCTCCTTTTTTTCCATTTATCCCCTAGGTTCCTTGTATACCCTTCCCTCCCCCTCCCTTAAACTAACCCAATTTTTATCCATATCTCCCTTATTAAGGCCTGTTTTCTACTGTTCTTCTCTTTCAGGTTCTTTCTTTTCCTTTACCTCCCTGTTTCCTTTCCATTATCCTGGTTCCTGTAGTTAGTTATGTCTGGATACATACTCACTTACCAGGATTTGGTTATAGGATCCACATATGAGGGAGAACATATGTCGATTTTTTTTTCTGAGTCTGTGTTAGTATAACAGTTTCTAGTTCCATCCATTTACCTGCAAATTTTATGATTTCATCTTTCTTTACTGTTGAGTAAAACTCCACCGTATAAATGAACCACATTTTCATTATCCACTCGTCAGCTGAGGGACACTTAGGTTGCTTCCATCTCCTAGCTACTGTGAAAAGAGCAGCAACAAACATGGATGTACAAGTGTCTTTGAAATAGGACGAGTTCTTTGGGTATATGCCAAGGAGTGGTATAACTGGATCAACTAATTATTAGTGATGTTGAATATCTTTTAAAATGTTTCATAGCCATCTTTACTTCTTCTTTTGAAAACTCTCTGTTCAGCTCCCTAACCCATCTTTTAATTGGGTTACTTCCTGTCTTGATTCTCTGTTTTTTGAGTTCGTTATATATTCTGTATGTTAAACCTCTGTCAGATGTGTCACTGGTGAAGATTTTCTCCCATTCTGTGCGTTTTCTCTTCACTTCCCTGGTTGCTTCCTTTGACGTGCAGAAGCTTTTTAGTTTAATGAGGTCCCATTTGTTGGTTCTTGACTTTGTTTCCTGAGCAATTGATGTCTGCTTTAGAAGATCCTTTCATACACCTGTATCTTATAGGTTTTTCCCAATGTTTTCATCTAACAGTTTCAGAGTTTCAGACTTTGCATTGAGGTTTTTGATCCATTTGGAATTGACTTTTGGGCAGGGTGAAAGATTGGGATTTAGTTTCATTCTTTTACAGGTGGAGATCCAGTTTTGCCAGCACCATTTGCTGAACATGCTGTCTTTCCTCCAGCGAATGTTCTTGGCCCCTTTGTCAAATATCAGGTGGCTGAAATTGCATTTACTCATATTTGGGTCTTCAATTTTGTTCCATTGATCTATGGGTCTATTTTTGTGCCAGTACCATGTTGTTTTTATGACTATAGCTCTGTAATACAGCTTAAAATCTGGTATAGTAACCCCCGCCCTGACATTGCTCTTAGTGCTCAGGGTTACTTTGGCTATCTGAGGTCTTTTGTGCTTCCATTGAATCTTAGGATGTTGCATTGAATCCATAAATGACTTTTGGTAGGATGGTCATTTTCACAATATTAATTCTTCTAATCCATGAGCATGGGAGGTCCTTCCATCTTCTGATGTCTTCCTCAATCTTGTTCCTTAAAGATTTAAAATTTTTATTGTGGAGCTCTTTAATGTCTTTGGTCAGGTTTATTCCAAGGTATTTTATTTTTTTTTTGTGGCTATTGTGAATGGGAGGGGTTCCCTGTGCTCTTTCTCTGACTGCTTGTCATTGGTATATAGAAAGGATATAGACTTTTGTAGTTTAATTTTGTAACCTGCCACTTTACTGAATGTGTTAATAATTTCTAGGAGTTTGTGCGTGGAATTTTTGGCATCCCTTAGATATAATATCATATCATCAGCAAAAAGGGATAATTTGAGCTCTTCTTTTCCAATTATTACTCCTTTAATTTCCTTCTCTTGTCTTACTATCTTGCATGAGTTTCAAGCACTATGGTAAAAAGGAGTGGAGATAGCAGAGAGACTTGTTTGGTTCCTGATTTCAATGCTACTGCTTCCAGTTTTTCTCCATTTAGAATGATGTTGGCTGTGGGTTTGTTATATATGGCTTTAATTATGTTGAGGTATGTTCCCTCCAGTCCAATTCTCTCTAGAACTTTAAACATAAAAGCATGTTGAATTTTGTCAAAGGAGTAATAATTGG
>NW_008333388.1:3068025-3068636 GCF_000622305.1 Nannospalax galili
CCTTTGTTTCGATTTCACTAATTTCTTCCCTGATTTTTGTTATTTCTTCTTGTCTGCTCAGTTTTGGTTTCATTTGTGCCTTTCAAGTGTCTTGAGTTGCAATGTTAAGTCGTTTATTTATGTTCTTTCTGATTTTTTTAATGTAGGCACTTTTAGGTATAAACTTCCCTTTAAGGACAGTTTTCAGGTTGTCCCAGAGGTTTTGTCATGTTGTATTTTCCTTTTCATTTAGTTCCAGGAATACTTTTATTTCTTTGTTAATTTCTCTTTTGACCCATTCATCATTCAGGAGTGTGTTGTTTAATCTCCATATGTTCGTGTGGTGATTAGGGCTTCTTCCAGTGTTAATTGTAAGCTTCATTGTATTGTGGCCTGATAGAATGCATGGAATTGTTTCAATTATTTGTATTTTTTGAGGCTTGTTCTGTGCCCCATTTTATGGTAGATTTTGGAGAAGGTTCCATGGGGTGCTGAACAGAAAGTATATTCTTTTGATTTGGGTGGAATATTCAGAAGACATCTGTTAGGGCCATTTGATGTATGGTGTTGTTTAATTCAGATGTTTCTCTATTTATTCTTTGTCTGCTTGACCTGCGTGATGGAGACAGTGG
>NW_008333388.1:3069666-3070346 GCF_000622305.1 Nannospalax galili
TATCTTCCAGTCTTGATACTCTGTTTTCCATTTCGTTCATCCAATTGGTGAGGCTTTCTCCGGTCATTTCTAATTGGCTTACTGACTGTTTCACTTCCTTCTTCATTTCAGCTCGAGCAGTCGCCAATATTTCTAGGTCTTTTCTGAATTCATTCAGAAGTTTATCCCTATCTTCCTTCAGTTCTTTGATTTCTTTGTGTGTTCTTTAAATTCACTGAATTCTTTTATCATGTTTATAATTGGTCTTTTGAGTTCCATGTCCTGCATTATCTCTAGGGGGTTCTCACTGTACTCCTTTAGAGGACTATTGGTATTTGGTGGGGATATATTATTTTAGTTTTTCATGTTATTATTTTATTCTCTGTGATTCTGACATGTAAATTTCTTTTGTAGTTTCTGGTTCTTGTGTGAGACTCAAGCTTTCAAGTTCAGGTCTGCTTCTTTTTGTGAACTTTATGTGCCTTTGTTGTTTACTTTTTGGGCATGAAAAGCTGATTCCTCTAAGCTTCCAGTTCTCTCTTTTGATTTTATATTGGAGTGGCCAGATTACTTTTGTCTTCAGGAGTTCCCACAGAGGCCCAAGTCGGATGGGGATCAGATGCTCTCAGGCTTTCTCTTAAGGTCTGGATCCCTCCAGGAAAGATGCTGGCCTCAGGAATTTGAGGGCTGGGCTGGCCTGG
>NW_008333388.1:3070714-3072210 GCF_000622305.1 Nannospalax galili
TTTTCATGTTATTTTTTCTCTGTGATTTTGACATGTGAATTTCTTTTGTATTTTCTGATTCTTGTGTGAGACTCAGGCCTTCAAGTTTAGTTCTGCTTCTTTTTGTGAACTTTATATGTCTTCATGGTTTACTTTTTGGGCATGAAGGGCTGGTTCATCTAAGCTTCCAGTTCTCTCTTTTGATTTTATATTGGAGTGGCCAGATTACTTTTGTCTTCAGGAGTTCCCACAGAGGCCCAAGTCGGATGGGGATCAGATGCTCTCAGGCTTTCTCTTAAGGTCTGGATCCCTCCAGGAAAGATTTTGGCCTCAGGAATTTGGGGGTTGGACTGGCCTGGGAGCAGGGACCAGGAAAGATGCTGGTCTTGGGCAGCTGGTGGCTGTGCCACCCAGAGATGCAAAGGGAGATGGGGGCAGGAAGAGGCCCCAAGGGCTCCTGGGGATCAGGAGATAGGCTGGTGGGTTGTGCAGGCCCAGGGAAGCAGAGAGCTTGAGCAGTCTTTTTTAAGCTTTGTAAATCAATATATTAACATCCTAAATATAGCAAACCTCAAGTTTCTTTAAATACTGAAGTATTGTTTACAGATATAAAAAAATCTCTTAGGCCTTTCAACTTAAAGCCCAAGTCTAAACACCAACTGCATATATAAAAATGTTTTTGATTTATATTGATATTTATTGTATGCTCATGAATGTTTTGTCTGTATATGTAAGTGCAGCATGTGTGTGCAATCCCGTGAAAGCCAGAAGAGGGTGTTGGATTCCTGGATCTGGAGTTACGGATGGTTGTTAGCTGCCATGTGTGTGCATGCAACTGAGCCCAAGTCCTCTACAAGAGCAGCCAGTGCTCTTAACCACCGAGCTATCCCTCCAACCCTGACTGCATATTTTAAATTGGAATCAAAGCAGATCTCTCAGGGCTCAGAATGTGGTACCCAAAGTATGGGGCTCTGGCAAGCTGAGTATTTTGGCAGAGTGGAAGTCCTCTGAATCAGACTCTCCTACCTAAGAGGGTACTCTCTTCCCAGAAAAAAGTTGTAGATACCAGAGTCACCGTCCCCAAGGTAGGTCAGAGATACTAGAATGCTTACCAGAGCAATCACAAGAGCTAGGTTGCCCTCTTTCTTCCTGCTTGAAGACCTTTGTTTTAGAGGAAACCTGGTCATAGCCAGGAAGATTGAAGGCCCCACACAGAGGCCAAGAAGAATCTGACAGGCCTTGCTGGTCTCCTTCAGCCTACTACCATAATGTCCACACCCTGTAGTCTGATCACATCTCTACGTGGCTGTCTATTCTCCATCAAGTCTAAGCATAAAAAGAGTTTTCCTGAGTCTTTCGGTCTGAGTTTTTGCATGTGTGTGGTAACCTGATGTCAGGTAAGAGAAGGTATTACACCTTTCCACCTCTCTCCAACATCCAGAAGGCCAAATTCCCTGAAAGGGGTGGTGGTGGTCTTCTTCCTCTTCCTCTTCTTCTCTTCCTCCTCCTCCTCCCCC
>NW_008333388.1:3072397-3099316 GCF_000622305.1 Nannospalax galili
TCCTCCTCCTCCCCCTCCTCCTCCTATTATTATTGGTGTGTGTCTGTGTGTGCAATTTTATGTGTGTGTGAGCATGTTTGTGTGGGAACATATGAAGGCCATCAGAGAACCTCTGGTGTCTTTCCTCAGGAGCATCCACCTTGCTGTTTTGAGGCAGGGTCTCTCTCTGGCCTGGAAGGTACCAAGTAGGCTAGTGTGCCTGCTGGCCAGTGAGCCCCATGGATTCACCTGTCTCTTCCTTCCCAGAGCTGATACTAAAGTGTACATCACCACACCGACTTTCTTATGTAGATTCTGTGCTCAAACTTGGGTCCTCAAGCTTACGTAGCAGGCACTTTGCTGACCGAGCCGTCCCCCGAGCCCCAAAGGGACACTTTAAACACACATGATCTCTAACTTGAACCTCAGGGTGGTGATGCTGTGAATTTTACACCATCCATTCTAAATGTTCCTGGGGTTGAAAACCTCTGCTAATACATAATCCCAGGTGCAGGACTGGAGGCAGTGTCCCTCAGGTTCCAGAGAAAGGAGCGTCAAGTTCCATCAGCACCAATCATCTTCTTATTGGTGACAGAAGAATGTTTCTTAACATGGGGCTACAAATGATTAAAACTGTTTAGTCCTGGCCCCCTGTCACTGTTGGGGGAGGGAGGGAGTGAGAATGAGAGCGAGAGCAAGAATGAGAGGCGGGGGGAGAGATTGAGCCTTGTGCCTCTTAGGAGGATTAGGAGGACAGTGATCCTGTGGACAAATCCCATGATGTCATTCAATCTCCATCACCTCTACAAACACCCATATCCAACACTGGGAGTTGGGCTTCAATATAAATTCTGTGCTGACACGGCACTGGGTTCGTAGCTTGAGTTCTGTGTTTTCTATGGCATAGCCCTCACTTGCTTTTGGAGGGATTCTATGGGCATCATCTTCATGTCCTTTCTCTGGGCTGGGCTCCAAAAGAGCCTGGCTTGTTTCTTGCCTGGAGAGCAGTTCCCCTGCCAGCCCCTGAACCACAGCTCAGAAGGGGCTGGGGTCTGAGGTGGGCTCTCCATAGTAAAACGCACACTCGCAGGGCCTCGCTTCTCCTATCGGTCTCATTCCACCTCTGCCTGCCTGCCCTTCTCTTGTCCAAAGATCCTGAGTTTGGGCCTTGCCAGGGAACAGCCAGGACCCAGCCTGTGACTGGACTGGGGGTGGAGCCTGTGTCCAGTGGTGTTCCCTGAATGTAGGGACTGGAAGATCTTGTGCCCTCAGGTTATTCCCCCTCCTCAGGTACAGGTGTTGGCTGTGGCTGGTGATGGTCTCCATGTAAGCTACATATGCCGTCTTCCATCACCCGGTCTCCACTGCCGAGAAGGTACTTGGCCTTTATCTGCTCTGTAGTGGTCAAGTCCTCATCATGTTCCTCTCTCTCTGGGTTTGTTAAAACACTTACCTTTAGCATGTGTGCTTTGGGAGGGAGCAAAGTGTGATGAGTATTCAGTCCCCAGAAGCATCCATTACTGCCTGGGATGGAGGCTTCCGAGTCGCCCCTTCAGTCTTCTGACTGCGCTGATGGCTCACGGCTACAGTGCTCTCTCTGCATTACCTGGCTCACACTGTTTCTGTTTGGCTGATTTTCTTAGTGCGGTTCTTCATGGAGGGGTTTTTCTTCCTTTATAAAAAATTTTATTTTGTGTGTATGAGTGTATTGTCTGCACGTGTGTAAGTGCACCTGTGTCATGTAATGCCCGTGGAGGTCAGAAGGTGTTGGATTCCCCTGGAATTGAAGTTAGCAGACAGTTGTTAGACATCATGTGGGTGCTGGGACTTGAACCTGGTTCCTCTGCAGCCAGTGCCCTTAACACCTGAGCCATCTCTCCAGCCCCCATGGAGGGGTTTTTCAAAGCAATCATGTCAGGTATTGCCCCAAGTGGGGCTTGAGAAGCTGGGGTGGGGCAATCTGTCAGTCCAATGTACCTTCCAGATGACACCTTTCTAACCCAACTGCCAGTCCCAACACTTGGCTTTCTTAGTTTCAGAACTATCACAACCCACGGGTACAGGCATCTGTAACACTATGCAAGTCTGCCAGTGGCAACTTTCATGCCCAGCTCCTCACTGACTAGTTCTGGAATCTTGGCTAATTTGCTTCCTTGTTTTGAATGGTGGGTTCTCATCTGTAAGGCACAGCTGCTCGGCATACATGGCTTCCTTTGCCTTTTCTCTCTCTCTTTTTTTTTTTCAGGGAGACATTGGTGGACCAGCGGTCTGTGCACCAGTCTGCTCTTCCTGGGGTGGGGTTGGAGTCTAGCTGATCTTGCCTGCCTCTGCCTCCCCTGGTTGTAACAGCCAGTTCTGGAAGTCTCTGGTGCTCAGTTTCCAACCATGCAGACAAGAGTGGGGCCCTGAAACAGGGACAGCCTTCTCTGCAGGGTGGCAGCTGGTGTGGACCATGCCTCTATGCGGCACCTTACATCAGGGCAGGAGAGATAAGGTACTGTCACCTCCGACCTCAATAAGGGACATTCACGCTCCAGCGCCTCCAGTGAACAGGCGGTTTGACATTTTGTATGATGAGATTGTTCACAATCCAATGTGCTGCCACCTTGGAAAGAAAAAGGCCAAGCTCCAGACACAGTCCTCCATCCCCAGGCTTCACAGGTGGCTCATGAATGAAGGGTGGGGGAACAACTGGGGGAGGGACACAGAGGATCCTTGACTTGGATGAGCGAATGTTTGCAGAAGAGCACCTGAGGCAAATCTCAGGGTGAATGAACACACGAATGAACACACAAGTGCAGCCCCATGTTCAATACCTGATTCTAGGTATTAAGTCTAGAAGGATTTGAGATGCAAAAGACTGACTCAAATAATTCTTAAATTGTCACCTTGTCCCTGCTTGTTCTGTAGCAGACCTAGGACCAGCCAACTACAAGCAGTAGACATCTTCCTTTCTTGGTGGTGTTGGGGTTCAAACCCAGGGCCTCACACAGGCTGGGCAATTACTCTAGCACACAGAGAACTCTTATGGCTCTGGAGGCTGGGAAGCCCAAGGTCAAAGGGCTTGCACCTGAGGGGCTGTGCGGTGCCATCCTCTGGAGGAAAGCAGGAAGTACATGTGTGTGAGAGAAAAAGTGAGACATCAACTCAGCCTCTTACAGGAACAATCAACTCACCTCCCTGAGTGGACATTAATCCAATAGAAAGACAGCCCACATGGCTGAATCACCTATCGCCCATCTCTCAATGTTGCTGAATTAGGGATTCAGTCTCCAGCACAGGCCTTTGCAGAATGAAACACAAGCTGGTACTTGGAACTCTACTGTGGAGGAAGGCATTATTATTTTTTAATATTTTACTTTTTTTTATGTGTATGAGTTATTGCCTGCAAGTAGGCAGGTGCACCCATGTTGTGTAAGCCCTCGGAGGCCAGAAGAGGGTGTCAGATCCCCTGGAACTGGAGTTATGGTCATTAGCTGCCATGTAGGTACTGGGAATCAAACCCGGTCCTCAGCTCTAACAGCTGAGCCATCTCTCCAGCCCTGGAAGGCCATTATTAAGAGAGGAAAACGGGAGGGTCCCACCAGGGAATTTTCATAAGCTAGGTTCAGATAATCCAAACAGAAAACCCTTCCCCTTCAACCTAACTGGGAATACTGTAACCAGACACCACAGAGCTGCATACTGGTCAATCAGCACTGCCCTGATTTGCATGGTGGGAACTGAGGAACTGGAAATGACAAGCATTAGCAACTCTCAGGATGCCCCCATTCATATGGCGGGAACCACATGTCAGAATTACACTGCCATTGAACAAGTACAATCTTCTTTGAAATGGAGCCCCTACCCCCAGAGCCCACTGCGGCCAGTCCATCCCAACTACATAAAAATACGTCCGCTTCAACCACAAAAGGCCACCAAACCCCTTAAAGAGACTCCCGGGTTGGGGGGGGTGCACCTGCCTGTACCACAGCAGAGACACTGGGCAACTTCCTAGGCAGCCCCCAGAATTACAGTGGTGCTTGAAGGTGCTCTCTGCTGCTGTGCCTTTAGTATCTCGGTTCCTATGGCATCATGTGAATGAAAGACTAAAGGGGGCTGGAGGCTGCAGCCTCAGAACACCGACAGATACTATTTGCCGCTGGCTTCTAAGAAAATTGAGCCCTTCTAGCAAAACATCAGAGTCTGGTGTCAGATAAGAAACTCCCTGGTTGAGGACATGGGCCCTTAAACATCCCTTGCTAGATATTAGTGACACCAGCTTGTTCTTTCGTGTTTTGCCACACTGTAGCTTGGTAAACATGGGCTCATCTGATCCTCACAAATGTCACCTGGGGGAGGAGAGTTACTCCCATTGCTGTTTAACCACCCCAGGTCACACATGATGAAGCTAGGCCATCAGTGCAGTGACTAGTCCTCTGATGCCTGGCTTATGCAGATGTGTCTCAAACAGGACCTCCTTGAGCCTCACGCTGGCCCACAGCAATGGCTGTGTCATGTCACAAAGCTCACAACGTGGAGGGGACTCACCCAAAGCTTTTCAGTTGCTGAGCCCTGGTTTCTGAACCTCCATCTGCTTTTCTTGTCAATTTGGGTATTCTCTGAAGTGAAGAACAAAATGTGTTTCTAATTAGGTGATATCCTTAAAAAAAAAAACAAAACAAAACCCTAAACAGCTTTGGCAATGAAAATGTGCAATTTGAGCCATTTTCGTGGAGCAGGCTTTGGTTAACTTGCACCTTTCAGTGCTCTCTGCTCAGTAGGGTGGAAAAGGGGACCATTTGTTCCCAAATTTGCAAAACAAAGAGCTGAACCAGGCCCTTTCACTTGGTGACAATCCTTTAATAATGTCATTTCTATTCAGTAAATTTCAGTCTGTTTTTGATCTAGCTTGATTTCGTGTGTGTGTGTGTGTGTGTGTGTGTGTGCGTGCACGCGCGCAGGTTGACATGTACCATGCACACACGTGGAGGTCAGAGGGCGACTTTCTGTTGGCTTTCACCTTCCTCCCTGAGGCAGGGCTTCTCTGGTTTCTGGCACACTGCATACTCTGGGTTGGCTAGCCTGTGGGTTTCTGGGCGATTCTCCTGTCTCCACTTCTCAACACAGAGGCCTGTAGGGCTTACAGATGAACGCTACTGCACTCTGGCTTTTTACATGGGTTCTGGGGTTTCAACTCAGATGTCAGACTTACTGTTGCCAAGGTAGTGTTCAGTGTGGATGAGAAACAAGTCTCAGATTCAATAATTCTGAGCCACGGTGGCAGGAGCAAGGCCAGATGATCTTTCTCATAGGCAGCCTTGGCCCGAACGAGTTGGGTAGTGGTGTGCCTGCCAAGTGCCACACAGGCCAGGAAGAGCTCTGGCAGTCACAAGAGAAGCTGTGGCATCTAGTGGCAGGAGCTATGACACCTGGGGAAGTGTGGTACTTTCTGTGGGTTGGCATGGCCTCCAGAGACTCAGGCCAAGGTGGGCTGAGGGGGAACTGGGAAGGGGCACCTCGGAATGCAGAGCTGGGCATTGGGATGGAGAGCACTGAGGTCCATGAGAAGGGAAGGGTGGTCATGGCCTCTCGGCAGTCTTGTTTTGAACTCTCGCTCTAAGTAATCACCTTTAAAAATGCACACTGAATTGCAGGCAGCTTGGTGGCTTCACTGCATGTGAACGGGATGAGCAAGTAGAGGCCCAGGGGCACGTCTCTCCCTGGACATGCTGTGGGCAGGGAGTCTAGCATGTTCTGTCTCCTGTAATGGATGTGTGACAGCCAGGGTGTGTTCGCTTTATTGGTTTAATAGCTTTATTTTTTTATAGGGAGAAAAAAAAAGCAGAACTAAGTAAATTCCCTGAACTGCACTCAGGAAGCCACTGGAGCCCCAGTGCACCGAGAGCCTCTGCTGCTCGCCTCCAGCAGCTTCACGAAATGGCAAATAGTACCTGGGGGATGCACCATGTCACAGGCTGGGGAGTGAAACTTGCAAATTCCTGACAAATGTCATCACATTTACAGAGAGGGGAAAAAAAAGAGCTCCACATGACTTCATTGTACGTTAAAGACCTTTTATTTTCAGACCCTTTAGAGGAATAGCTTTCACTAACCAACCTTTGTAAATGGCACAGGTTCCCAGGGGCTCAGTGGGGCATGTTCTCACGGGAACCGCCCTCTGCTGGATGGAGAAAGGCTGGTCTACAGGTGAAGCTTTGGAAGACCCAATCATTTCCTGTATGTCATCTGGGTCTCTTCCCCACATTTTCCGCTTTCGCATACCAGCTGAACTCATACTCACCCCCACCTCACAGAATTAACATGTAGAGCATGGTTTCTATGGATGGACTAGTCTTGACCAGGGCGGCACAGCTCTGGCTATGCACATCAGATTCTGCCTGCTCAGGACAGATGAATGGGCTGGCCTGGAGCTAGCCTAGCATACCACCGGCAGCTCACAGTGCTCCGCAGGTGTCAGGGATATAGACGTTTACAAACAGTCACAGATGTTTAGATAATGTTCCTGGGATGGGCTGGGTCAGGGCAGGCTCCTGACAGGACAGGACTGGCTGGTGATGGCTGCCATCAAACTTATGAGCACAGCCCATAACCTTGGCTCTTCTTTCCCCCAATACAGCACATTTCAAAACATCAGTGCAGTCACCAGAATCATTTCCAGTGAAACCAATGCTCATTTCTTTGTGAGGGCAAATGCGCAGTTAAGGTCAGAGTCAAGTGGGATGGCTCTCCCAGGCTTCAGTGCCACTTTCCTCTCTGGAGTTCACAAATAACCCTCTCCTGAAGCTGCCCCTTGGATGACAATCACGAGTCTTATTTCACGAGTGATGATGGCCGGAGGAGCTGATTTGCTTTTGTCATAGCGTCTGAGCCAAAATGAGTCACCTTCCGCCCTCATGCAGAATTTAGAAACTGGACAAACTGCTTTTCTCAAGGAACTGAAGTGGCTTCACAGGCACATGGAGGAGAGGGTGGTTCCAAAGCTGTTGGTGGACGGCATCCCATGAAGGCAGTTCAGCAGCTGCAGGGGATGGCAAAGCTCCTCACCAGACGGTGCAGGTCCGTCTACTTTCTCAGCCTCTTTGCTGAGTACTCAAGAACTCCCGCCCTCCACCTTCTGCCGGGAGGGTGCTGCATGAAGGCGGCTGCTGTGGCTTTACTTCAGCATCTTCACCATGTATGGGCCTTGTAATCTGTAGCCAATCTTTCGGTAGTAATTCCTGGTGCCGACCCCTGCAGGCGAAGCAAAGTAATCAGAGCCTCTGGTTAGCCTGACTTTACTGACCCTCAGAAGTCAGCCATGGCTCCCCTCAACCTCACAACCCTGCTCACTCTCCACAGATCACAGCATTGTTGTCCAAACAGAGACTCAGTACGCTAACTTTTGAACACTTATACTATGTTGACTTCAAACTGTATGAACATATAGAATGTGTTGTGTGGAGGAGAAACGCCCCTTTCTCAACTGCTAACATGGGATCACAGTTACATGACACAGTTACATGTGGTGGCACAACAAATGTGTGCGTCTTGTTTCGGAGTCTCTGTATCAGTGTGGTCCAGCACTATGGTGGGCGCTACAGGTGAATGAGGAGGGAGACTTCATGTGTGAGATGCCTACAGCCTACATTCCACATGGGGCCTGGTGACTCCGTGGTTTTCTGGAGGGGTGAATGAGAAAGGAGGTGGAAAGGGGAACTCCACAAGGCCTGGGAAGCAAAAGCGAGCACAGCAAGCTGTCTTAGGTGCTGGGACTACCCGGGGTCCCAGGAACAAGCTTTCTTTCATTAGTAGTTGCCAGAAGTGGGTTTGCTGAGCTTCCCTGGCCCATGGGAACATGTGGTTTGTGAAAAGAAAGGTGGGTTTTCCTCACCAAGCACGGGGGATCTGAAACGCCTGGCCTCCCTGGGTGTACTTCTTTCTCTAGTTTCTGGGGTTTGTGCACGTAGCACGCTGCTCCTCTGCTTGGTGTACTCCCACCCTCAGCAGCCCTCAGACCGCCAACTCCTAGATGTTACTTCCTGTGGGCAGTGTCCGTAATAGACCCCTCCCCAAATGTGCTGGCTAAGGTCACAGTCTCCGTGTCTCCGCATGCGGGTGCTTTCCCCAACATAAGCTGTGGCTGCTGCAGCCTGTCCCCACACAGTGCAGCGTGCTGGATCCTGCTCACCAGGGTTTCTAGCCAGTCATTTGCATTGTGTTCAATAAAAACTTACAGAGCAAATTAGATGGAAGGCAGAGGTTCCGGCTGGAAGTCAGGTACTTTCTAGCTTTCTCAAGTCTAGCCCAGTCTTTAACCCAAACATTCAGGAACAATACTTCCCATCATAATTTGTTTCTTACCCATTTCAAAATGTTTTAAGTGTTAGGAAATGGAGCCAAATCTGCCGTTCTGGAGCCAGACCTGACCTGTGGAAGACAGGTCACCTTTCCTCCTATGGTGACCAGTGTCCTACACATGCCCACCTTGTTTTGGGATAATCAATCACTACTTCCGTTCCACATGGGGCTGGGTGCAGAGCAAGGGAACAATATAGTCATGAATGATGGGGCTTGAGCAGCAGTTCTGACTCAGTGAGTAAAGGTGGCTCTCCACCTTCAAAGGGGCAGACGGTTATTGTTCTTGATCTCTCCCAAAGTTCTAGCTCCAAAGGCATACCCTAAGATCAGCAGTCACCCACCTCAGTGAAAAGAACTGCTGTGTCAACATGACAAAGTATTTTAACACCCTAAGATAAGAGAGAACCCAAATATCCATCAGTAGTAGAAAAAATATAGCCTCACAGGGAATACAACAGAGCAATGAAAAAGAGTAGCCATGGATACTATCTGTATTCACATGGAGGAATTTCCCAGAACTCTGTGAAAGGAACCAGATAGGAAGCATTCTGTTCACACAAAATTCAGACACAGGAAAATTCATTTGGTCCGATAAAGGTTACATTTGAAAGCTGCTAAGGGTGCTACATGGTGCTGAAAATGCTGTGTTCTGATCCAGGTGGTGGTTACCTGTGAATACACACTTGCTAATATTAGTCAAGATGTGTACTTGAAATTTCACACTTCACTGCATATGTGCTACACCTGGTCCAGATGTAGCTGCTTGAATCTGGCCTGCAACCCACTATGTAGACCAGGATGGTCTTGAATTCACAGAAATCTGCCTGCCTCTGCTTCCTGAGTGCTGGGATTAAAGGCGTGTGCCACCACGCGCAGCTTTTTTGCTTGACTCATTCTAACTAGAGCTGGCACTGGCTTTTGGAGAAAGCTGGAGCAGGAAAAATCTCTGCAGGAAGACACAGGGAGTGTGTAAGGACAGGGAGAGATAATGCCACCAAGTTGAGCCACCATTAAAACCCCAGTTCAGATCTCAGAACCACTAGTGGCAGATCCCAAAGCTCTAATTCCGTGGTCTGAAATGTAATACAAGGTCTTTCACATTCTCCTTGGCTTTAGTTTCTGCCCAAATGGATCTTATGATTTCAGATATATGAGAGGCCAAGACTGACAGACCAGGCTGGATCTCAGGGATCCGCCCTCTGCCCAGCAGCCGCCCCTCACTTACCCTCCAGTCCCCAGCTTGGACTCTAGACTGTGGAGAACAGCTCCGGGGCTGGGATTAACACCCATCCTGCTGGCCAGCAGCACGGACTTTAATCACAGTGCTGCTGTTTCAGTATCACGAGCTCTGTTCTACTTGCTCATCTGCCTCCCCTCTAGTGTCAGCTCTTTAAAGTCAATGGCTTCTATCATCAGGGTTATTACAGAGTCTGACACATAATCAAGACACAATAAATGTCTGCAGATCTATTATACGCTCGTTATTTTGATGTTGTACACATACAGAGAAATGTGCTCCTGCAGGATATACTTCATAAAAGAGAAATGGCTTGAAGTAGGCGCCAGGCAGGGGAGGACTCCACACAAAGGGGATGAAGGGTTAGCCTCTGACCCTGCTGGAGTCCCACATTGTTACACATTCCTTTCCTTGCTGAGAGACTCAGTGGCAGCTTTCTGATATACACTACTTTCCCTGTTTAATAAAAAACAGCCCCCAAATCTTTCCAAAAGATTTCTGGCTTTTCAGTCCTGTTGTCACATTACAAAGCAGATGCCATGACATATTTATGCTGGAGAATCTCAGGCATCCAGAAATGGAGACTACTGACCTCCTCTGCCATTACCTGGATCCCACAGTAGCCAATTCCCCTGCTGGGGTTTGGCTCCCCACTGTCCACTTGTGGAATGTCCCCAAATGATTCCTTTTGGATCTGCTCAGTTCAGGCCCCAGAGACACATATAATTGTATGTTCCTTGTCACAGGAAGATGGTTTAATTTTAAGATGGCAGCAAATTGTTTTCATGTAATCCAGGCCTGGGCAACCCCTGGATAACCAGGAAGGCATGATGGTGAGCCCAGCCCAGGGGTGTGGTTAGGACAGGGCTTTCCTGCAGCTCATGGGAGCATTTCTCAGTGATGGCTCCAGCCGAGTGTCCCACTCCTGGGGCCTCTGTTCCTCCTTCCTATGGGAACTGGGTCCTGGAGACCATGTCCAGGTGGGGAGAGGCGCCGGGGCCTCAGCCTGGGCCTTTCTGCCCAGCTCAGCCTTGCTTTCAGGAACACGGAACTTTCTGAGACAACTCCCAGGACCCTTAGGAAGCCCAAAGTACTGTGGGGAAAAGCCTGGCCTCTGCTAGTCTGGATCCAAACCTCTTCTCTCCTAAACAATTTCACAAACACTCTCTTGTATTTCTTATGCATCTTATTTCTTGACATGAAGACCTGCCATTTCTCCAATGCACAGGACAAGCTGTCTCGGGTATTATGCCTGCCCCTGGCCAGCTGGGAAGGGAACATGACATCACCTCGTAAAAGCCCTACTCGGCTCCCACCTCCTCTCTCTACTCTTTTGCTAAGGGCTCTAGCAAAATCCTCCACCACAGTAACTTTCCTTGTGTTAGTCAGCCAGGAGAAAGCAATTACCCTCAGAGCTGACGTCAGTGGCCTCCTGGACCGCATGACATGCGAGGCTGTCCTGGTTCCAGCCCAGCCTGGCTGCTGCTGCAGGAGAGGCACATGGCTGTGCAAGCAGCCGAGTTCCTCACCCCACCATCTGTGTGGGCTGCTGCCAAACCCCCAGGTTGGGATGGAGCAGGGATTCAACTGCCTTTAGCAGAGGTACTCAGGGTGTCCCCTGCAGAGTGCCCAGCTATCCAAGACGCATCAAGGGTAGGAGACCACAGCCCAAAGACTGGCTGGCTTTGTCCTCAGGACTACCTAATCCCAGCCAGAAACTATCTGTGTCACAAGGACCTTTTTCTCATTGTAGGCATGGTAAATATATTTATCATCACCACTTTACCAGCTATGATGACCCCAAACTGAGGCAAAGGAAAAAGAATGCCATGAAAACTGCCAGGGCAACATTCTGAGACTTGGCTCTTGTGGCCAGCTTGTTCACCCCTCCCTGCCCTTGAGCGCTGCCTCAGGTCTCCTCTTTTGGGAGAAGAGATGAGACACGAGTGCCCAGACTTTACTGTATGTTACAAATTAGTCAAGAAAATGGCTTCTGCAGCTGGCGTGGTGGCACACGCTTTTCATACTGATCTCCGAAGGCAGAGGCAGGTGGATCTCTGTGAGTTCCAGACCAGCCAGGGGTACACAGTGAAACTTGATGCAGGCAAAGGGGGAAACTGAAGGCAGAAAGTATTGCTTGCTCCATGAGATGAGGGGCCACTCAGCCGGCACAGGGGAAGTCTCACCCAGCGGACTAGAAGCAACAGCATCTCTCAATCTGAACTGAATATCCTCAAGCCCCTGACAATGGGAAGGAAGCACTCTGCTTTCCCATCTCCTGCTCCCTGGCTAGGTACAAGGCCACTAAGCTTGAGATACAGATCTACTTACTCTAGGGAGTGAACAAAGGAAACCACCTAAGATGCCTTGCCAGCTGCCTTGCCACTGGCTACAGGAACACGTTAGTTATGGATTGCTTACTGAGCTTTAATGAAAATGGGGTGTGTTTGTGACAGAATCCTAAAGCAATCAGGCAAAGACACAGATGGAGCACACCTAGTTGTGTAAGTTCTAGGTTACTTTAGTAGTAAGAGCTTCTGCACGAGCACGAGGGCCTGAGCTTAAGTCTCCAGTGCCCAGGTAAAATTCTGGGTGGTAAAGTGCATGGGGTGCATGCCTGTAACCCCAGCACTGTTGGTTGGAGACAGGAGGACTGCTGAGGCTTGTTGCCCAGCCTAGCTCCAGGTCAGATTGACCCTGTCTCAAAGAAGTAAGGGAGAGAGGGGAGCACCGATATCCTCTGGCCATTGCTCTTGGGCACAAGGGCACCCCCTGCCCCCCACAGTTCTACTTTATTGTACTTTGGAGGGAGGGAGGCAATGGGCCGTTGAGGTAGTGTGTGAACCCGCTGGAAAACAACTCTGCTCCTCCATGTTACTATGGCTTTCATTCCCAAGGGGATCAGTTCAATGCCTCAGAACTCTGAAAAGAACACTTTTTCTTTAAAAAGAAAATAAATCAAGAGCAGGAAATGTACTTAAGTACTACAGAGCCTGTGATTCTAACTTTATTAAGAGAGAAAGAGCAACGTGACAGCTGGGTGACTATGCAGTACACTTTAAAGTAGAAGATGCTCTCTCCTGAGCATCTACACAGGGGCCAGCGATGCACGCTTTAAGTAGTGGCTCTGCACACACCAAACACCTAAAACCCAACAGGACTGCAGTCTCTGTCCTAGGAGAAATTTCCGAATGGGCCATAGCTCAAGCTCACACAAGGAGAAGCAGAACTGCCCTGCAGAGCAGGCTTCCTGACCCTCGCCCAGACTAGGTGGAGCACATCTCACGTTCCTGACTCTGCCATCTGCTTTCCATGAGGAGTCTCACTGGGCGAGCACACCCTTCTTTTACAGTACAGAGAGGACTCAACTTGTCTTGATCACCTTAACTTTCTGCATTTGTGTTCACTCTCAGAGGCCCAGCAAAAGAAAGCAGAATGCCTCCCCGAGGTGGCTGACACACCTCATTCTTTACGTATTCTGGAAAGCAAATCCTTATGTAAACGGCTAGGCAAATCATCAGAACAGGTGAGGTACACCTTGAGAAGAGACATAAGCTGCAGCGCTTCAGATGGAAGCTTGTGACAGACTGTCAAGAGCTACGTATGCTTGAGGAGACAGAAGGTTAAGTCTTTCTACAAAGAAATGGAAACCAAAAACCGGAGATGACAGAAGAGAGGATACCAGAAGCCAGACAACTAAAGGAAATTGAGTAGGATGAGGGCATCAATGGATGGTCCAGCAACAGGCTAGACACAGCAGAATGAAGTCAGAAGAAATGGCAGATGCAGAGGAACAAAATGTGCGTGGGAGCAGGCTATGAGACCAGTGGCCAGCAGAACCCGGTATACATGTGTAACTGGAGTTACACCAAGCTATCACCTGAATTAGCAGCAGAACACTATTCAGAAGTGATCAGAAAAAAAAAAAAAAAAAAAAAATCCACTAACTGAAGAAACCCAAGAAGTGACCTGGGAGTGGGGGTGGGAGTGGGGCAGAAAGCCCTAGGAAACATCATGGTGAAGATCAGACTAAAGTAATGACAGTCTGAAAAAACAAAGATGACATACAAACAACCAAACCATAAAAGCAGCCTCGGAGATTCTGAAAGACCTGTGTTCTACAGCGTTAGAAGCCAGGGAGGGGGATTCGAGGTACAGAAAGAAGTGACCTGGGAGTGGGGGTGGGAGTGGGGCAGAAAGCCCTAGGAAACATCATGGTGAAGATCAGACTAAAGTAATGACAGTCTGAAAAAACAAAGATGACATACAAACAACCAAACCATAAAAGCAGCCTCGGAGATTCTGAAAGACCTGTGTTCTACAGCGTTAGAAGCCAGGGAGGGGGATTCGAGGTACAGAAAGGAAACGGCTGAAACCCAGAATTCAACACCTAGGGGGAACTCCTTTACCACAGGCCTGTATCAGAAACTCCCCCAAGTACCAGCAAAAGTAAGACAGATGATGGGGCTTCTGCACAACGGATCCCACATACGAATGGCCACTACGAATGGCCACAGCTTGGACTTCCCAACTTCCAGAACTGTGGTAAATAAATCTCTAGTACGTGGAATATTCAAGTCTCAGGGATTTGTTTCAGCCAGTCCAATGGACTAAGATGCAAAGGCACCACTGCATAGTCACCGTCTAATATTAATAGGCTTTTCTGTCTATTACAGTTTCCAGCCAGTCTTTTCAAAGTAAAATTAAAAAGGGAACAATTAAAAAAAAATTCAGCTATGTGAATGCTTACTTTAATGGGAAAATCAGTTCTCCATACTAACAGAGACGAGAAAACTTGGGTTGTGATTACAACTGGACAAAAACTATGGGATTATAGATGTGGTTTAAGAGAGGAAGAAATAAAGACGGAAGTTTAAATGATCCAGTGCTTATGTGTTATTTCCTGGAATTCTTCAGGGAAAGAACAACTTTGGTCTAATTTAGACATTTCATATTGGCAAGGAAATGATTAGAAATCTGGAGGTGTATTCCTGTTCTTTGACACTTTTTTCCTTGGGTACAAGACTGGATTGAATTAAGATCGAGCCTTCATCATCATACGCCCACAGCCAAACTTGAAAAGGGAAAGACAAAATATGTTAATCTTTCCTTTGAAACTTAAATCTGAGTTTTCAAAATGAGACATCAAAGATTGAGATGATGATTCATGATCGCTTAATAAAAAACTCAGCAAAATAAAGACAAATTAAAGAAACTGTTTTAATTACTTTTGGTTCAATTAATCAACTATTTATTGAGTGCTTGATGTATGCCTCCAGCGTTAACCCAAGAAAACGCACTCATTACCTTCATTCATTTACTACTGAAATGAGACTTTATTGCATTCATTGATCTCCTACAGGATGGCAACATTTCATGCAACAACGCATACGGATATAGAAGCTGGGAAAAGGGTTTTATTCTCAGCATCTGAAAAAGAACCAATTAACTCAATGACCCTAAATCTTTTAGACAAATTTTCTCCTAAGCTATCATGGTAATGCTCGAGTAGGTGCTGGTGTTAGGTTACCCCTAGGTCTTAGGACGCTTCTTCTTAAGAGGGACTGGCACACAGGAGGGCACGCACCATTTGATTCCAAAGTGGAGTGGCTCTGTTGCCACCACTGCAGATGTACACGACGGCACTAACCATTTTCACTACTTTCTCAAACCATGATTGTCTCTGAGTGTCAAAACTGTAAGATTTACAGCCTGGGAGGAAGTGGGGATTCTTCTGTTGATGGTTTCTTTAAATACAGACTTTAAATGGTAGAATAGGAGGTTTTCAGAAATCAGCACCTCCACTGAACTAGAAAAAACAAACAATTGGAACCAATTATCTTGCTAAGGCTCAGCAGTGAGGGGAGTGCCATGACCTCTGGAGATACAGCTAGAAGTGACTTCTCCCATGCAAAGATTCTTCAACATGACTGAAAATCGAGAGCAGAAACCAGAGATGTCAGAACTGGGGATAACATTAAACTATTGAAAGAAGAAACAAAACAAAAACAACAACCAGGTAACCAAGAATCCTACATTCAACAAAACAATTATTCAAGGATAAAGGATCAATGAAGACATTCCCAGATAAACAAAAGCTAAGGCATTCTGTTACTAGATTTGCCTTACAATAGTAGAGGATCCTTCAGGCCTGAAATGAAAGGACACTAGAGTAACTGGTACAATGTGAAGAATTAAAGGACCCTGGCAAAGCTAATTATACAAGTAAACATAAAAGTTGCTTACATCGTAGTTTTGATTTGTAATGCCTCTTTTCTTCCTATGGAGTTAAAAGACGAATTCATGAAACAATAATTATAAATATGTTAATGGACACAGGTCTAAAGGTAGAATCTGTGGCAATCACACAAAGGGAGGGATGGATATACTGGGGCACAGTGCTCGCACACTATACAGAACACGCCACCACCACAAGCAGAACAAACATTTTCACATGCACATGGAACATTCTCCAGCACAATAATATGAAGAGTCTCATAAATTTAAAAACACTGAAGGCAGACAAAAGACCCTTTCCCATCACAGTGGAATGAAACTAGAAACAGTAGCAGATGGAGGAGAGGAGCTGGGTGCACAGGAAGTGGAATGGAAGGGTAACTGAGGCAGTCATCTGAGATGGGGTAGGACCTGCAGTGACACAGGTGTTCTGGGGTCATACCCATCCCAGGAGACCACAGTGCTCAGACATTTGTGAGGCCTGCTGCTGCATTGGATCTGCTGTCTGCAGGTGCCTGTGAGTTCTTCCACTTTGGATGAGGTGGTGCTTCTCTGGGACAAAAGATGGTGCATTTCACACTGTAAAAGACTCCAGCAGAATGCACCCCAAAGGCTGGACGACATCTCTGTCTGTACTTGCTACTATTGTTTAGTGGATCTGGATAACTACTGGTGAGGCTGAAGAGATTTCATTACACATACGCATGAATAAAAAAATGTTAAGGGAGGGGCGGGGCATGACAGCTTAGTGTGTAAAGGTTCTTGTTGCCATGCCTAATGACTTGAGTGTGATCCTTGGGTCCCACATGGTTGAAGGAGAGAAGCAACTCCTCCGACCTCCACATGTGCTTTGTGGCACCTCACCCTCCAATAAATAAATAAATAAATACAATAAAATTTCTTTAAATAAAAGCAGGGCGTTACTACTGTGCTCATAGAAGTAAATAACTGAGCGTACTTTGAAAAACTGTATGCAAACACACCAGATCACCCACATGAAATGGAAAAATTCTTAAGAAACAAAAAACTATAAAAGTTAAAAAAAAAAAACAAGGCATTAAGCAGACTACAGCAAGTTGAGAATAAGTAATCAAAATAATAATCATAAAAATCTCTGTTCCACCCTCCAAAAAAGATGGGCGGGGAGGCCAGGACCAGACGGCTTTAGGCAAATTCCATCTAACAGATTAAAAAAGAACTGACACCAATTCTTCCCAAGTGCTCCCAACAGTGGAGAAGGGTTCTTCTCTTTGGTATCAGAACCAAGGTGCTCACGCTGACAGCTGGACAGCCTGGATGTCCCCAGCTGCTCCAGTGCAGGCCCTCTACAGCATGGACCAGGGAAACATCATCTCTAATGTTCTGTGGAAGTGTTCATCCACAGAATCATTAAGTAAAGCACTGCTGCTTTAAACCACTAAATTTGGGGGTTTGCACTGTCAAATAATTTAAAGGACCAGTAACTTCTATAGGATTTTCAGGAAGATGGAATAGATTGCCTACCCCACAACTGTACCTTAAATTCTAAGCCCAACAGTTCCTGTCTCACAGATATGAGAGCTCTGCTCAGAGACCAGAGCTCAGGCCAGTGTGCCACTGGAAGCAGAAACCCCTGATGAAAGGCCTCATAGAACCCGTCGCCTGGAGGCAGCACCAACATTTTCAGCATTACTTAGCAGTATCTGTCCACCTTAAGGGGATGAATCCTGCCTCTTAAAGATGTAAAATAGATATGCCTTATCAAATTAAATGAGTTAGGGCAACATCAACTATTTATAAAGTAAAAACAACACAACACAAAACAAAACAGTATTCTTCCTAGGAGAGTTGATTAGGAGTTAATGTTGCAATAAATCATTAAAACAGACTTATGGGAAGGCTGCCTTTTAAACAGAACATCCTTCCCCAGCAGGAAGCCTGCTGTTAACCTCAAAGCTCCCAGATCTTTTAGGAATATCAGCACTGACCACATGGTACAACCCTATTCCTCCTCCTAAGCCAAAGTATACAGCCTTCAGTGCCAAACTCAACCAGAAGAACAGGAACGGGAAGAAGCCTGTCTGCAGGAGCAAAGCCAGCCTCAGGACAGTGAAGCGCACAGTTCAGAAACACAAGGCAAGATGGCGCCAGCTGCTGGGAGCAGCAACAGCGCTGACCAAATGCTGTTCTTCAACAGCCACTACGATCAGTGCCACTGGCTTCTGCTGAGGAAAATTGCCCCAAATCCAGACACTTGCTAGATCCAAATGGTAGAAAGTCATGAGTGGCCTATTAAGGAATATTTGAACATGTGCACTAATGAATGGTCATGTGATGCTAAGTGAGGGATGGTTTAATGCAATCAATGTGTAAAATGCTACAAATGGTCCCGCTCCATCTACAAATGAATGAATGTCAAGCCAGGGAATAGCAATGCCTGAGAGGAGCCGGGTAACAGTGCGGCCACAGCGGAGCTGCAACAGACACCATTAGCAAACAGCCAGTCAATGTGTTACCTAGCTGAGTGGTGTTCTATGCCAGCAATCCAGTCTGATTAATAACGATGCTGAAATTAATAGAGTACTTATAGTAGTGCAATACTTTGCTGTATCTATTATTGTCTTTAAGAGAAAGATGGTAATAAAGATTAACAATCCCATTGGAATGCACATCAGAAAAGAAACAGGTGTGATCACTGTTAGAGTATCAAAATGGAAGACACACAGAAGCTGGAAAACATGCATTTAATTAGGAGTGCTTAGAGGTAATCTACTTCAAAGGTAATTATGTGGAGGGCTGAAGGTGAGAGCACAAAAGAGGAAACCCTCTTCTCCAGTCCTTTGTGCTAAGTCCTGTATTAACATGCACATGTGGCACAAACTGGTTTGCATTTGGCAGGCTTCGGGCGTCCATTAGCAAATAGCTCCGCCATAATGAAGAGAAACCTTTCTGGGTACTCTGGTGAGGATTATGAGTCCATTATCAGGTGGAACTGGTTACAAATGTACCCTGCTTTTCAACTACATGATAATGAGAAGAATAAAACACACCTTCACCTACAAGGAGAGAGATGGGTAGTAGCCTGGAACACAGGCAAAGTTTCTTGGGTCCAGGAAGTAAATCTTAGCTACTTCTAGTTTAAGGAAACAAAACAACTGCTATTTTCTGCCCACATAAGACTTTATTAACCAGTGGCTCTGGGGCACAAAGCCATTAATTTCAGTCCCAGGAAGCCATACTGGATTATATAAGGCAGAGGCACATTGATTTTTGACTACTGGGGACTGCAGACACAGCTTTAGGGTCATATGGCTCTGGGTACTATGAGTAAGAATGATCTCATCTCCACAGTGACTTGTCTAATCATCCCACACTGAAATTCTCCCCTCCCCTCATCCTGGGCTTTGCAATAGATTTAAACAATATGGCTATCATGCTCTGACTTCAGAGATGTCTGTCATTAACCAGTCAGACGTTTTTCTTGCTTCTCACCATCTCGGTGTGCTCTATCACCCTTGCACAGTTCTTGGCCAATGGCCATATTAATTTTCTACTTGAAGGAACACAAATAGAATATTGCTTATGACGAAGGCAGGAGAGGAGCTTGGGGAGTAGCTGTTCATCTTACTGCATAGCAATTAGCTTGGCAAATTGAAACAGTAGCATGATTAAATCTGATACCTAGCCAAAATTGCCAAAAGGAAAAAAAAAAATCCTCATTTTATTGGAGGTGTTCAATGGCTTTTGAAACTGTCCTTGTGGGAATGGTATCAGCAGTGTGACATCAGAGCTCTGGTTTCCATGGTGATCGTTAGTGATGGCATTTGAAATGTTGTGGTTAGTTTCCACAGCAGAGGTCCTTTGCATCTCACCTCATACACACAAGGGATGAAACAAACTGCTTCTGATGTTTGAAGGACAGACTGCTGACCACCACATAGACTGACACTTCCGTTTTTAAGTAAATAAAATCTGTCCACCTTCAAGAGCTGTGTACTGACAGGAGATGCTAAAGCACTTGAACCAAACAGGGACTAATTGCTTTGCAATTCAGCAGCAATTAATGGCTATTTCCTACCTATATATTATTTTACAAATCAGTTGTTTTCAGAACGTTGATTTGCCCATTTTTATATGCAGAAAGAGCACTTTCTGACTTGCAAGTATTTGATCTTAATGGAGAAATGAACAGCCTGGAGTCTAAGGAGGGAGCACTCATCCTCTACTGCAGACAGGGACAATCACTGGTGACCAAATGCATGGCCACTCGAGCACGCCCAGAAGGCAGCCCAACACCAGACTTCTTCTTTTGAAATGAAGTCTGACTCTGTAGCCCAAGCTGGGCAATCATCCTGCTTTAGCTTTCCAAGTACTGGGGTCATGGACCCCTTAAAACAGTTTACTAAGACAATTACGTACTTCAAAAAAAGTGAATAAACTTGAAAGCCTATTGGAAAATACTTCATTTGACTGACCAGTGAAGCAGTTTTCAGTTTTTCTCATGCGGTTGTAGATGTAGCACTAGCTCATCAAGCACGTGACGTACACTTCAAACACGCTGAGGTGACAGACAGAAGCAATGCTTTTTAATAGGGAAATGAGACTATACAGTGCCTTTCTGATCAGTGACACAAGTTAGATCTACGATGCAGTTAATAATACTGTCCAGAGGAAGAAGCAAAGATCATAAATCTACGTAACAGAGAAAACCTATTGGCAAGATGAAGGGAAGTCATAAGGAATCAGAATGTAATCTTAAAAACTCTACGCAAATGCATCACTCTTGCAGCCTGGGTAACCAACATGGTAAAGGATTCTGTCTCAGTTACTCAAGTTACTAGCTATGCCAACACAGCACATCTAAGCCACTGCATTGTGTGACTGACAGGAGACCCATGGACTCACAGAGAGGACAGGCTTAGGATCTGAGGCCAAGGTCAGGGAGCAGCATCGGTTGTGACCAAAGTTATAGATCCACGACCCAAGGGATTAACTGCCTATGGGAAACTTTATCTACCAATTTCATCATCGAATACCCCGGCTCCCTGCACACCTACCTCAGGCATGTCTCTTTATGCCATCCATGTCTAATGCAGTGTCTCACTGATGAAATGCAGCCTGTAAACATCAGTACTATCGATCCTGTAGAGATTCCCGTTCTAGATCAGTATGCAGAGTTAATTGTTGGACTTTTTACAAAAGATGTACATGTGAGCACGCATGTGTGCACACACATATCACGGTACTTAGAAAAACCAAAGCCAATGTGACCAAACACGGAAGAAAAGAGCAACACTAAAATTCGGTCCAACAACACATACTTGGTTGGTTTCTACCTCCCCTAAGTTCTAAGTAAGAGATCTCTCCAGAGTCTGCCCCAGAAACTTTAAGAAAGCAGTGACATACTGCTAAATAGAGAAATGAAGTGTACTGGCCACACAGCAAAACGTGTTTCGTGTTCCCACATGAAGAGTGATCCAAGCAGGAATCCACACGGGAAGTCAAGGAGGCCCTACGTGGCTTCCCTTACAGACAACGGTAGGGCTCCCAGACCACAGGGCAGGAAACACTGCTCACCATCCTCTCTTCCACAAAGACCTGGCTTTAGTTCCAAGATGGCCTTCCTCCCAGGGCTGCTCCTAGCTGCTCACAGCTAGCTGGGAGACACCCTCTGCAGGGTGCTCGAGTAGGAGACGTACCTTACCAGCTGACAGGGAGAAAGGGTCTTCTGCCTGCTTCTCTAGCCAATACTCTTCTTGATATTTTAGAAATTCTCCATGCAGATGATATGAAATTGAGCTATCATTTAGATTATGAATAAAAGCCATCAAGAGGACAGATGCTGACTTCCACTTAGAAAGACACCCTGCTCAGTAAAAGCAGACCCCGAGGCTCTTACAAGCAATTGGATTTGACCTCAGGCAAGTCAGAGGCCCTCTGTGGGTATTTCTGAGGGAAGAGAGATGTCAGAAAGGCAGTGAAGGAATATGGAAGCCTTGTGGTTTGTAGGTTCCCACAGACACCAGAAAATCACGTCTGAATGCCATTTGGGGGGTGTTGGGCTGCAGGTTAGACAGTTACTAGCACCTAAAGACTGGGAAGAAGATATGATGTCTGGAGAACACTAGCGAGTCTTGCTACTCAAATGTGGTCTGAAGACAATCAGGCATGGGAGCTGGAGAGATATGGGCTCTGAGCTCAACAAGATCTACCTAATGAGTCGAGTCCACCTTGTAGCAGCTTTGTGGGGGATTCCTAAGCACATTATGATCTCAGAAGTTCTCTAATGAGAATTTGGGCAGTGCTCTGGCAGAAAGGACACAAAAATTTCTGGTGTTATCAATCCTCCCCAGATGTACATGCAGTGTGCTCTGAGGCAGGCTGCCCTTTCCAAGTACTTATGGCCAACTGCAGGGTAAGGTGGGGAAAGGGAAACACTTTCCTATTAAATGTCAGTACAGTCAGGGGAGTCTCAGTTGGGTGCTACTTTGTGGGATTAAGGAAAACAGAGACAAATATGCAAAGCTAGACATGTTAAGAAACTTGTTATTAATATGCGCAACATAAAAAACCCAGTCACACAAAATGATTAAGTGAGCCTCTGTGATTATATTTTCACAATTATAATCATTAAGGTCTGTATATGGGTATTGATTTATCGACTGGCAACTTCTTATTGAATTTGCTTTTTAAAAGCCCCAGTTCAGTTTTCATTTTCAGAAAAGATTATTTTCTCAGAAGGTTACTGATAAGTTTCTGGGTAGTCTAAGTTTCTGGTAGTCTGGGGGAAAAACATCCTAAATTTTGATTCTGCTTTTTACCATCTTTGCTTCCTATGAGGGTTGTGACACTGAGGAGCGCAGCACAAGGGGGTGCCCATCACACCCACCACGCCCACCATACCCATCCTTTCCTGCCTGCTCTCCCTTTCAGGTCCCCTTAATACCTTGCACTAACAACTCAGGCTCTAGTTCAATATTCTGAACCCCAATGACTCTCCACATTAAGTTAACATTTTCTTTCAACTCACACCATCCAGTTCCATTTCCCTGGAAATAAAGCCCAAGAGAGAAGCTGACCACAGTGACCAGAGGATGGACAGCAAAGAAAAGAGGACAGGGGCTGCTGGCCCTAGCTCTGAGAAGCAGAGCACTTTGAGAAGTGCTAGTTCACCCAACAACTCTATGGAATTTCCTGAGTGTCTAAACACAAGTCTTTGCTCGTCAGCCTGGACCAATTCGGAACACAATAATCATACAGAGAGACAGGAGAATGGATGGATCCAATATGGTGCCAAGTTTGAAATGTGAATGAGTGAATCATGGACCCTCCCCGTTACCTGAGATGAGCGCTATCTTCCCAGACCTGTTACCTGAGATGACTGCTATCTTCCCAGACCCGTGCTCTTCCCGAGCTATTCTTTCCGCTTCTTCCATCAGCAGCATGCCAAATCCCTAGGAGCAGCAAAGAGAGGTTAGGAGAGGCAAGAGAGACTCACAAAATAAGGTTCTAATTTAGTAGTTGCTAAAATTTCTTAAAAAGAGTAACAAAAATCTACTTGTTGAGTAGGGAGAAAGTCATTTGATTATGCTAGAAGCAGACTGTGGTGGTAAGGGAAAGGCTGCCTTTCTAACAGAGCCACCAAGTGGCTTCTGTGGGCGATGGGACCTAGTCATGGTGCTGGGCAATTCCCTCTGAGCTGCCATCTCTTTTTAGGTAAGTTCTAGGCAACTCTAGTGACCGGGTGTAGGGTAGTCTTTTATTTACGAGTCACCCCTCCAGTTTCTAAAAGGGTTTAGAACCCAGCAAAATTCTTGCATTATCCAAATTACGACTTACCCTAGATCTACTATTGCCTCCTTTAACATATTTTCCTGAAATTAAAAATGTGCATTCCTAGTCTCAGGTTGTTGGGGGTCAGGACAGGGTTTCATACATATGACACAGCTGATACCTGTGAAGTGCTTTGATGTTAAATGCTTTCCTGTCATCTCATTTGATTCCACAGTAAGCATTAGGTGACATTCCAGTCTCATACTCTGGACTTGGATCTGTTTTTTCCCCTTGGCTGCCAAAGAACTCCCAAGGGAGCACCACAAAGACAGAGTATCTCTGAACAACTGGAGTATGAATCCTCTTCCTGCTTCCCTCCCCCCTTCTCTGCTTCATCTTCCCTTCCTCACCCCACTGCTTTTGTCTCTTCCTCTTCTGGGCAATTTCTTAGCTCTAAACCACACAGAAACAGAGCGTGGGATACCTGATGCTGAAACTTTGTGGGGTCCCGGCTGCTCACAGGGACCACGCTTCCATACACATGCAGCTCCCGCACTATGGAAACGCCTCCACCCAATTCGAAACGGAAAGTTTCTTCTGAGCACTTCCGTAATCTCAGGAGGCCAATCAGAATGTCCTGATCAGGGTCTTCGTAGGACAGGAAGGTTTCCCAGCCACCATTGGCAACATAATCTCTCCTTACCAACTCAACCTGTTGGATAAAAAGCAACAAGAAAATACTGCTCAGAATTAGAGAACCAAGTTCATCTTTTATAATGGTGTGCACGTATGAAGGTCAATACTCAGCTACAAACAAAGAAGGCACCATGGCTAATTATGCTTCTTACTTGTAGGTAGCACAGAGATTGAACAAGAGTAGACTATTGTAAACGAAGGACAATTTCACAAATATTTGAACTTAATTACCTTGAGATTCTTACAGATATCCAGCTCAGGGAATGAGTCTATGTATTTAAATTTTCGATCTCCCATGAGTAGTCTCTAAGATAAAACTAGAAATTTAGCCATACGTGCAGCTCTTAGGAATACCTCCTCTTGTCTTCAAAATGGTCAGATATTCAATAGTTTCATTTCCTAGCTTTTACTTCTTCACTAAAAGCTATTCTGGAGGGTGTGGTGATACTGATCCCTTCTTCTTTGATGGGATTAATATGTTGAAGTCCAATCACTAGAGAGTATTTTCTTGGCGGGGGATGGACGGATGGAGAGGACTTCAGTGGTAGCAACCTACACAGACTTTGACTCTTCAATCAGTTGTACAAATACTCTTGGCACTTTGCATAAAAATGAACACTGTGGAACAATAGGGTCTACATACTTGAATAAGGATAAACAGACACACTCTGTACTCAAACTGAGGTAAATAGCCCTCAGCTTAATGTTTGCAAAATAACCAGATTGCGTAATTTGGCAAAACAATTGTCTTGAGTCTATTTTTTCTCTCAAAAGGCCCCAGATGTGTAAAATGTCAAGTAATAATTCATGCTAAGAACAGAAACATTAATGTAGAGATCATCTATTCCAGCCTTCCTCAAATGGATTCCCATAAGAATTACACCCCACAGAAACAGCGGCACAAAGACAGACATTATGATATAAAAGTGAAGCCATGCGTCACATACAGCGACTGTGTTAGGACACTGCACTTCAGCTTTGTGGAACTTGGCTACTCGCTGTCACCTACTCATTTGATTACCACCAGTGGACAAGAATTTCACAGCTACATCCATGAGATTGGCAGGCAGGCTCTCCAGAAGAGGAGCCACTGGTCAGACATGGCCATCCACACCTGAATTTGTTAAGGTTAAATAACATACAACTCCAAGGCCCTCATTTGTACTAGGCATAGTCAGACGCCTGAGAGTCATCTATGACTAGTATGGCAGCTCAACTGTGGAGTGTTTCTCACACTGGGTGGTTCTGTTGGACAGTGCTGATCAGAAACCAGATGCAGGCTTGGTTTTTCTAACCTGGCTCTTTCATAACCTAGTGACTCTCGTAGCTGCTTTTTGGCTGGTTTTGCATCTAATCTCCAGCTACTCTCTGCCTGCTTAGTTATCCACTCCCTTCTGGTGTTTGCTCTGTAAGCAGATGGGGCCCAAGCTTAGGGGAGATCTAAAAGAGACTAACCTGGTATGGCCGCACTTTGTGATGAATTTCTTGGATTCCAACCTCTCTGGTTCTCACATCTCGGCACTGCCAAAAATAGAAAGTGGTGACTTTAGTGTTCATTTAAACCACATTCTGGGCTCAAAATTCAGTCTGATCGTGACTTACGTTGAAACAAACCAAAACAAAATAAAACAAAAAGAAAAATCTGAGAGCCATCTTCTATAAAGGTGAGCGTGGGGAAGCAGAGCGGTGATTTGTGAAGCTGTGCTGTGTTGCTTTTAAAATAAATTTAGAATTCAAATTCACATATAATCTTTGTGATGAAGAACGTTAAGTCAGAAAGCTAGAAAATAGTTTTTGCCCAAGGGACTCAACTATCTGAAAGTAGAATCCCAAACTATGATCACAGAAGAGTAAACATGAATTCTTAAAATTTTAAAACCTTCATGATTTATCACATCAATAGTTTTCATATTGTATTATTTTAGATATGTCAAAAAGATACATATTAAAGATGACATTTTTCTCTCTTCAAAGAAATACTCTGTGGAAAAAAGATGAGGGAAGGGAGGGAAGATAAAGAAGGCATGTAGAGTCATCTAATGTACAGTCATCTAGTGTACAGTCATCTAGGGTACAGCCATCTAGGGTACAGCCATCTAGGGTACAGTCATCTAGTGTAAAGTCATCTAGTGTACAGTCATCTAGTGTACCAGTCATCTAGTGTACAGTCATCTAGTGTACAGTCATCTAGTGTACAGCCATCTAGTGTACAGCCATCTAGGGTACAGTCATCTAGTGTACAGTCATCTAGTGTACCAGTCATCTAGTGTACCAGTCATCTAGTGTACAGTCATCTAGTGTACAGTCATCTAGTGTACCAGTCATCTAGTGTACAAGTCATCTAGTGTACAAGTCATCTAGGGTACAGTCATCTAGTGTACAAGTCATCTAGTGTACAGCCATCTAGGGTACAGTCATCTAGTATACAAGTCATCTAGTGTACAGTCATCTAGTGTACAGCCATCTAGGGTACAGCCATCTAGGGTACAGTCATATAGTATACAAGTCATCTAGTGTACAGCCATCTAGGGTACAGCCATCTAGTGTACAGTCATCTAGTGTACAGCCATCTAGGGTACAGCCATCTAGGGTACAGCCATCTAGTGTACAGTCATCTAGGGTACAGCCATCTAGTGTACCAGTCATCTAGTGTACAGTCATCTAGTGTACAGTCATCT
>NW_008333388.1:3099348-3143219 GCF_000622305.1 Nannospalax galili
TCTAGTGTACAGCCATCTAGGGTACAGCCATCTAGGGTACAGCCATCTAGGGTACAGTCATCTAGTGTACAGTCATCTAGGGTACAGCCATCTAGGGTACAGTCATCTAGTGTACAGTCATCTAGTATATAAGTCATCTAGTAGACAGTCATCTAGTAGACAGTCATCTAGTGTACAGTCATCTAGTGTACATTCATCTACGGCACAGTCATCTACGGCCCAGTCATCTAGGGTACAGTCGTCTAGTGTACAGTCATCTAGTAGACGTCATCTAGCATTCAGATCATCTAGTAGACAAGTCATCTAGTATATAAGCTGAACAACAACTACAAATGCTAATTTTGAGTTGAGAATAAAAAGTCATAGGCAAGTTCACACACGTATGTGCACTCCCTGGAGCCATGTCTCTCAAGGCATGGCCTGTGCTCGAACACATACAGTGCAGCTATCTCAACTGATGGAGCTGGAATCTCTGGAGGCTGAGAACAGCCATGGTGCCCCAGACAAACACTGTTCCTGGCTCATGTCTTAGAAGCTCTAACGAGTGCCTAGGGACTTAATATCAAATGTCAGTATTCCTTCAGAGACTGTTGACAGCTTCCTTCATTCTTCCTGGGTCAGCAGAGAGGAAATGCTTGGTAAATGTTTATAAAACCAACAGGTGATGTAACGTGTCGAACGCCCCCCAAGCCCACCAGGCTTGGGTCTTCAACAAAAAAGAGACTCAGGCATACGTCTGAAGTTATGCGAGGAATTTATTAAAGGGACAGCAAGTACAGAGAGGAGAGCTCTCTTTAGAAGGAAGTATCAGGGAGAAAATCTACTGAGGGGTCCCACAGGTCCTTTTTATCCTACCCGGAGTTTGGGTCACCTAGGTGAATCTTAACAACAGAAACAAAAGGGTTACTAAGAGACAGCACGAAGGCTGAACTGCAACTAACTTTCTAGAAGACTTGATCTATCATCCAGGTACATAGCCAGTCAGCTCTGACCGCTGAAGCAGAGAACTCAAAAGCTCTTAAAGTGACACTCTCCTAATTTCCAATGCTTATGGCAAGCATGGCTCCCGACAGTAACCAGCAGATTAAAGGAGTGAGAAGAGGGCAAAGGGACAGGGGGCAACTTCTGCCAGCACTCGCTTCAGCATCCACACTACATAGAACCCTTCCAGCCTCCGCAAGCCTTCTGCACCAGCAGGTGTATGACCTGTCCAGATGAGACCGCTGCTTTCCTCAGTGTGCCTGCAGCCCCGTCGGCTCTTACCTGTATCCCCAGGTCTTTCATTCTTGCAAACGCCAGCTCCCGGAGGTTGCCGTGCTCTACCCCGGAGCTGACTAAGGGCATGGGAATGTCTCTGTGGGAGAAAAACATTGCTGTGGTGAAGTGATCCTCCACAGTGGTGTGGCAGGGGAATTAAAAAAAAAGAAAAGCCAAAGCTACAAAGCAGAAGGCAGAAGCTGAACATCCTAGCCAGGAAGCAAGGCTGGGTGTGTCCCTCAGCCTCAGCTGTCCATCTAGGAAGCTGATTTCCAGCCCCCTCTCGGCTTTGGCATGTAATGGAAGTCACTTTATAAATGAACAAAGCAGAGACTCAGTGCCCAAGTGCCTGGGAGACATTAGCAAGGACATCTGTACTAAATAAAACATGAATTAAAAAAACTAAACTTCAACTTATTTAATGGAGAGAAATAACAATTTTGATTTGTGCATTGCCTTAAGCTTTACAACCAGTTTCCCACAGTAGCTGAATCAAAGTAACTATGAAGCTGAAAGCCAGGCCTTGATACAAACAGGTCTCAAAGACCATCCTACCCCTCCAAAATCCAAACTAAAGGGGAGTAAGTGCTTGCCTAAAGATAAGGAGATTAAGATTTATTTCCTGCATTATGGACCTGGAAAGACGGTTCCATGCTTAAGAGCACTGTCTGCTCCTGCACCCTCTGTGTGCAGAGCAGTGCATGAAGTGATCCCAACTCCATGTACAGACACTGTCATGGCTCCAGACACTGAAAACCTAGGCTAGACTAGTTCAACTTGCTGCCTCCATCTAGGCAGGAGTTAAAAATGACTTTTAGGTTCCTCAAAATAATTCCTTCCAGCCCTTTTCCTGGCTTGAGGGGCGATTACACGTGAGAACATCTGCCTTCCCATTTCAACAGGTAATATTTCAAACTTAGAGGTGTTAATATTTGCAATTTGCTCATCAAAACCTTTCAAAGTGATGGCTGGAGCTGTTTCTGTCTGAAGTTCCTCACGCTTCAGTAATGTGTTTCGGTTGTAAATTGGTATTCCTGTTCTGATGCCTCACAATGATTTAATATCATATCAAGGCAGACAGCTGTCGAACAGCCTTGGGCAGCCACGCTCTAACTCAGCTCCAAAGCAGCTCCCATCGTGTGCCGGACAGAATTCTACACTTCATCACTGACTGCACTCCTCAGGGTTACAATAAAAGAGTCATCCAGCAGGATGCTGCTTCATGAGGACACCCAGGAGACAGTACTGACTCAACTGTCGAAAGCCAAAAAAGTAAGAGACAGTTTAAAGGTGGAGAGGAGACACAGTGTGGAAAAGAACCAATCTAAAACATTAAGCTAGCTATTAGTAAAATATACAAGAAAAGGAAAATGTGGAATATAGTGTTTTCACAGGAATTATCTTCCTTCCCGTGGTTCCTCTAGATACCTGCCATATAGTTCCATATAAACACTGGAAGCCAACCTTTGCTAGTCCACTGTGGCTGGCAGAAGATGCCATGAGGTGACCCTGCACAGAAACAGGCTGCTTTGCTAAAAGCCCAGAACAGAAAGTTGTATGAGTTCCCTATATTACCATTTCCAACAAGAACAAGCTACTTAATGCCTTTGAGGACGCTTTTCTCTCCCAAGGCCTGGCTGAGTACTTCCACATCAGGGCTGGAGTGCTTGAGAGTGCATGTGCAGAGTGGCGTCTTGTTTCTGTATTTGCACAATTAGCCCAAGACTTTAAAGTTAAAAGAAACACACTGAGAAGACCTCCCCCCCTGCCAGCTCTTTTCCCAAACCAGGTTCCAGCCACCAACACTCCTTAGCACTACGCCTTCCCTCTGCACTTCTGATACACTTAAGAGGTCTTTTTTAATTATGTGTACACGTGCATGTGTGTGCAGGTGCCTGCAGAGGCCTGAAGAGGGCACTGGATCCCCTGGAGCTGCAGTTACAGGTGGTTGTGAAGTGTGACATGGGATCTGAACTCTGGTCCTCTGCACAGCACCACTTGCTCTTAACTGCTGCACCATGTCTCCAGTCCCCCTCTGCAGCCCCATCTCTCCAGCCCTCCTCTGTAGCTTTCCTCCCTTCCCTAGCCTCCTTTTCCCTTTGTAGTAAGGCTACATTGCTCATTTACAAGTTCGTTCGCAATTTCATCATCCAGCTCTTGATACAAGTTTCTTTCTCGAACCTCAGATGTAACAAATTCTACCTAAATCAGGATATAAAATTTAAAAGTCCTTGAAATGAAACTTAAAGGCTTTAAGCAGACAAGATGCTATTTCACACTAGGAAAATGACTGCAGAATATTCTCGTATTGTGTGCCCCACATGGGTAGGGACAAGCTTTTGGTTCGCTAGGTTCCAGTCTGTCTAGATGAGAAGATTCAAGATGAGGCAACAGTTATGAACACCTTCTGGGGTTATCTCCATAAAAAGCACCATTTTTAGAATTCAAATCCCATAACTTGCAAATTAAACACAGACAACTGATATAAAAAAAAACATGAATGATAATCAGATACAAGGAAAGAGAGTCAATCCTCACTAATGGGAAAATGCAAATTAATACACATAATTAAAAAAATATAGGTGTATAACTCTGTAGAGGATGTGATAAAACGAGGAATGATTTACATAAATTAGCATAATCTCTTTGGAAAACCTTATTAATCATATCAATGCATGCAGCAAAACGGCCACATTTATTTATAGTCCTCGTTTCAGGAACGGCTTACAATATTAATAACAATGAAAAAAGATGCTTAGATCTGTCACCATGGGAAAGTCTCATAGATTACACTATTATAATAGTGGTGAAAAGTTCAATGTACATGGATTTTAGTTATAGTGGAGGCTAGGGTGATAATTAAAGGGGGAAAAATGTAAAGAGACCTATGTGATGGTTAATCTCAATTGTCAATTGGATAAGATCTAGAATCATGTGGAGAAAGGCCTCTGGGCATGCCTTGTGGGAAAATGTCTTGACTCTATTATTTGAAGAGGGAAGACCTGCCCACTGTGGGTGGCGTCATTCCCTGGGCTGCGACCCTGGACTGTAGGACAACAACTTAGCGGAGTACAGATGTGCATAGTTCTGCTCCTGGGCCATGGAGACTCCTGCCACCTGGCTTCCCTGGCATGATGGACTGGACCCTGGAACAGTGAGCCAGAAGAACCTCCTCTCCTTTAAGTTGCTTTTGACAGGGTATATTATAATTCACAGAAACAGAAAATAACTAAGAGAACCTGGAAACCTAGACTTTTGCCTAACAATGGGAACAGCTACTTATCAAAGAAAAATGAGACTATTGTGTTGCCATTAAAATTTTAACTATGAAAATGGTCCTAATCTTTTTCTGTATTTGGAAAGTTTTTAATTGAAAAATAACTGTATATAAGTGGGTCCCAGTGTGCTAATTTGATACACTGTGGAATGGTCAATTAGAGTATTTAAAGCACATCTTTCCACTACAATATCATTTCTTTGTGACAAGAAGATTCAAAGACCTGTTTTTTTATTATCCTAACCATGCACCCCCCACCTTTTTTGGTGGTGCTAGGACTGGACCCAGGGCCTCCACTTGCTAGACAAGTGTTGTATGACTGAACTATGCCCCCAGCCTCATGATCTTGATATACACAACTATTATAACCATAGTTACCCCACTGTACCCTACAACACTAGAACTCTATTCCTCCTGCCTAAATGTAATTGTGTTCCAATAGATGAATGCCTTTCTGGTCCACTCCCAAGCTCCCCAGCCTCTGGCAGCCACTATTTTTCACTCTGTATTTCTGTACGACCAGTCTGTTTAAATTCCACAGACAGTGAGATAATGTAGTATTTGATTCTCTGTACCTGGTGTATTCAGTTAACACGTCTTTACTAAGAACTAGAAAACAATGAGATCATACTTGCCAATCTACAAAGGATGCCATGTAAACAAGCATTCCGCCTGGTGTGGTGACGCACGTAAAGGCACTTTGATCCCAGCACTTGGGAAGCAGAGGCAGGCCAGCCTGGTCTACACAGTGAGTTCCAGGACAGCTGGGGCTACAGGGAGACCCTGTCTCAAAAAGACGAAAAAAAAAAACCCCACCACCACCAACAACAAAAACAAGCATTCCAATCAAACAAGGGAATTTGGGGAAAAATATTAGCTCATTAGTAACATATATGTTGAAAAGATTCTGAAGAAGTTCTAAAACACTGTATTCATGCAAATGTAGTATGACATGATTAGACAGGAATAGAAATTCTTTAAGGTAATACATCACACACTGCTAGAAACAATGTATAAAGCTAATCTGATTAAGAAGTAATGCATGGAGATCACTGACAGAGAACAGAGGAAAAAGTCTGCACACGCTCAGTGTTGTTCTGAGTATTTTTTAAGTTTTTTAAAAATATTTTATTTATTATTATTTTATGTATATAAGTGTATTGCCTGCACGTGTATAAGTGCACCCATGTCATGCAATGCCCACGGAGGTCAGAAGAGGGCATTGGATCCCCTGGAACTGAGTTACAGACATTTGTTAACTGCCATGTGAGTGCTGGGAATCGAACCCAGGCCCTCTGCAAGAGCAGTCAGCGCTCCTAACTGCTGAGCCATATCTCCGGCCCCTACCTCGAGTATTTTTATATTGGGTTGTCTGAGACCATGAATGTAGAACTCAGGGATGCAGAAGGCCAGATGTGTATAGAAGAAAAGACGTCAATAAAAGTGGGTATGAAGCAAGCAGCAGGTCGGTGAGATGGCTTAGCAGATCAGAGTGAGGGTAAAAGTACTCGCCACATAAGCTTGATGACCTGCGTTCAGTCCCCAGAACCCATGGTGGAAGGAGAACCTAAAAGTTGATTTCCGACCTCTACAAGTGCACTGTAGCACTTGTGCATGCTATTTATTTCTCTGTTTCTCTTCTCTCTCTCTCTGTCTTTCTCACAAATATATAAAAACAAAGTAGTAAAATATAAATTTCTATGCAGGTAGTCACACTAACATTTCAGTAATATCTAATAAAAACATAAAATAAAAATATTTTGATGAAATTCTCCCTATGTTTACCAAAACCCAAATGCTCATTGGGCTAATCAACCCACAGTAGGCTATATAAACCAACCCAAAATCTCAACGAACTTGAATGGAACCTTATACAAGTATCATAGTTATATTTTAAAAGCATCAAAAAAAAAGTTAAGTGGAAAGCATTATAAAAAAATGTTGTCTTTGAATTAAACCTAGTCAAGGATTACTTTCAAAGTTAGGTAAATTCTCAGCCCCAGAGCATGAGAATCTGACTCCACAGGTGGAACTGAGCCCTCATTTCCTTCAAGCCATGGTCCTAGGACTCAGCCAGGACACCACTGGTATCACTGAGTCCACACCTTTAAGGTGACCTCACCACTCCCTCTCGCTTTCTGGTTAAGCTATAATGCACTCCTGTGCTTGTGAAGCAGGAGGCCACCACTTCAAAGCCGCACACTGGCACCGCACCTCCCTCACAGACACTTTAGAGATGGGGGATGCAGACAGAAGGACCCACAGCGAAACTTCAGGTCCATGAAATGACACTTTTCGTGTCACTGTACAGTCTCCTGGCTTCTGACTCACTGCACAGGAATGCGAAGTTCCAAGCAGAAAACAAAGCGATGCTTCTTGGTCTCACTGCTCCTTTGAGACGATCACTGTTCTAGGAGGCGAAACTGGCCTTTTCTGCAAGAGCTGCCACCTCTGCTGCAGGAAGATGAGGCTGTTCCCAGATAGTCCGAGTCAGCCACACTATGACCTTGGGATGTACTTTGGTAATGCTGTTTGGAGCATCCCTATTCCCTACATCTCTACATCACAGAAGAAGTTCAAATAACCATTTTCCTTAACTGTCTGAAAGTAACTCATGAATAAGATGCTGCAACAGTCAGAATACTTAAGTATTTCCTACAAAGATGTTCTGTCATCAACAGAAATTATCATCAGAATGAGGACGCCGACATAGGCACTCTCCTGCTATCTGACCCCAATCCAGTCACATCAGTGTCCTGACAGAGCCCATCAACCTTGTATTTAACTGTCATCAAAACAGAACTAGCTCCCTAACCTGGATACTCTGAAAGATGACACATGAATCATTTTCTAGAACGGGCCTCAACTTGGGGTTACCCGACGTTGCCCCATGATTAGATTCAGTTGTGGACTTGGGTTGAAGACACAGCAGTGATGCTGGGGTCTCCATCAGTCCACTGGTCCTAGCGGGGGTACCCAACACGCTTCATGGTTCTGATGATGCCCAGGCCTGTGAGCTGCCAGTCTTCCCCACGTGGGTAATTTGTTCCTGCTTTGTACTCTGTGTGCTGTGAGAGACTCCACTACCCAAGTCAATTCTAGTCGTGCTGGTTGGCGAGCAGTCAGTCTGTAAGGTCAGTCAGTAAGTGCACTCTTCAAAGCCACCACCAACGAGGTAGTGACCAGACCACCACTCCCACAGAAAGCAAGCGTCAGGCTCCTGGGAGCCTCTCTGAAGCCAGGTTTTTGTCATCTTTCACTAAGCATGTAACTTTGTCGTCTGTGGTTCTGTTTAAAGACACCTAGTTAATACATATTCATGCTCACTGAACTCACGGCCACAGCTTTCTCTTGTGCCCTCTCAATAAGGTAACCCAGCACACGTCACTTTCTCCGTAAGCCTCGTCACAGCCTTCCAGCTCTTAAGAGCAACAGAAGCATCAGCTCTGTTTGGAGGTCATTTTAAAAAGCCAGTCCCTAATCAACTAACAAAACTCTGAGAAATGCAGCATTAAATGGTGTGCAAAAAGAATGCCTGTTTGTAGCATAAGGACTGGAAAAAGTCAGTGTTACTGTTCTGACCTCACTGGGAATGGGAAAATAGGGCAACTCAAATTCTTCCCTGTTCCAAGAGTGATTTATAGCAAATGTGCAACAAAGATTGATTTCTGAGTCACAAAATTTTCCAGTAGGTAAATCTGCAAATATACAATCCACTTGTAATGAAGACTGCTATTTCTGAATCTTAGAAATTACTGACCTAATTAAGGTCATCAGTACGGACTTGACAATCTCTATTTTATCCATTTGGTTATAATTTGTTAAGATCTATGTATTTATTATTTATTTATTAATTAATTTAGTGTGTGTGTGTGTGTGTGTGTGTGTGTGTGTGCGCGTGTGTGTGTATACACATGTATGAGTATGTGTGGGTACGTGTGCACATGGGGACCAGAGAGCAACCTCTGGTGGCATCTTCAGGTGCTGCCCACCTCTTTCTGAGACAGGGTCTCTTACTGGTCTGGAACTCTCTGAGCCCAGGGGTCTGTCCACCTCTCTTCCCAGTACAAGTGTGTTCACCAGGGGGTCTGGTTCCTCCAAGGGGAGGGGCCTGCTGAGGAGACTTGACTGTGGAGAGTCAGCCATGAAAGGAGGGGCTTGTGGAGCCATCTTGGGAGGGGAGAGGAGAGCCACCAGGAATGTTCAGCGGGCCTGGGGAACAGATAGCACCCAGGTGTACTCAAGGACAGAATGACCTGGCACTTATGGACCTGGGGCGAGACTGCTGGCCCCCAAGGTGTGGGTGAAAGCTAGCGGCGGCTATGGGCGGCTCTGAGCCGTGGTGTGGAGCTAGGCACTGGGTGCTCAGTTCTTTGTAAGTCACCCCCCCCCCGCAATGATAATACTAAATGCAAATAAAGATATGTTATATGGTTTGCCTGATAGCACAAGAGACCCAGAGAGAACTCTGGCGAAAGCTGGGATAACAAGCATGTGGCATCATGCTGTTTTGTGTTTTAAACTGGGACTCTAGGGATCAGACTCAGGTCCTTACACGCACATGGCAAGCATTCATCAGTGATTGGCATATCTCTCATGAATCACTCTCATATCTCCCCAGTCCCTCGGTATTTATTTTGATGTTCAAATTGTCCCAGATTTGGCCACTGAGACCCCTTCAAGCTGTTTCTCATCTTTCTTTGAACACTTCCTTACTTTCAAGCACAAAAGGCTTCAGTCTGGCTCCTCTTGTATACCCCCTGCCTCGGGCCTGCAAGCAGCCATTCCTCCTAGGAGCCCTGGTTCCTCTTAGTGCCTAAGAGTGACTAGAAACTGCAATGTTTAATCTCAGTTGTCAGCCTGGCTAGACTGAGAAGCACCTAGCTAAGCAAGGCAAGGCAACTTCTGCATGTGTCTGTGAGGGAATTCCAGGGAGTGTTAACTAAGGGGAAGATCTGGTCTAACGTGGGTGGCACTATCCCCAAGGCCTGGGCACAGAGAGAGCAAAGTGAAGACCACCCAGTCCACAACACAAGCACTTTCTGTTTCCTGACTGCCAGTCTTTCCTCTTCTTCCAAGTTGTTTCTCCAAAGCATTTTGTCACAGTAACAGGAAAGTGACTAATAGACCTAGAAACCAGATGTTTACTGCTAACGCCACATGATATTGTTGCTACCTTTACATATATTTGTATATCTATATGTTGAGAATCATGAGTTTACGTCATTATCTTCTATTAAAAAACACCAGTGTTAGCTTTAATTTCCTTCTTTTTCACTTACAATTTTCTTCTTAGATTAAAAAACCCACGACAGATTATCCTTGATCCATCTGTTGATGAGATCAGTTCCTTGCAAGTCAACAATCCTTAGCACCTGTCTCCTGTTGCCTGTCCATCCACCCACCAGATTCTCCAGACCCGGCTCCTCTCTGGCCTCTGTACCAGAGCACCTCTCTACAGGAACGAATGTCTTGTTCACTGGATTCAGGCCTCGGCGGCCTGCTCCATGCCACTGGCTCCTCCACATAAGCAACTCTCTCGTGGGCTCTGGGTCCCTGGAGTTCTCTACTTTCTCCTATATTGCTCGGATACTATGCTTGGCCAGCCCCACTTAATCCTTTGGACTGAAATGTTCTGGAAGGGTTGAACAGAGAAAGACAATACAAATGATCTTAACAGCTGACTTTGTCCTGGACCACAGGGAAATCCTGGACCAGATCCTAAGCTCCTTAGAAGCAAGCCCCATGCCTGTGTGTCATCTCCTGGGGCCAGGGAGATAGTTGAGCTGGTAAAGTAGTTGTCATACAAGCACGAGGATCTGAGTTCAACTCCTAGAGCCCATGTAAAAAGAGCCATGCATGGCAGTGTGAACTTGTAATTCCAATGCTGTGACGACAGAGACAAGTGGATTCTCCAGGTCCCAGAGACAGGCTGTCTCAAAAAACAAGCCAGACAGCGCCTGGGGAACAACACCTAAGGTTGACCTCTGGCTTCCACACATAGCATTCCCCACATCTGAATACTGAATATATACATACATGTACACGCAAACACACTCTCTCTCTCTCTCTCTCTCTCTCTCTCTCTCTCTCACACAGACTCCATCTCCTGGCTCATGGACAACTGAACAGATAAATATGATATTGGCAAAGAACTTGGACATACTGGCCTTGGCTTCCATTCTCTGCACACGGCATTCCAGATATTCCATTTTTAATTTAACATTTCAAAACTCTCAATATGAAACCAGGTTATTCCCTATGAAACTGTAAATGGAAGGATCACTGATTATTTGGGGAATAAATGGTAACACCCACCTTTGTACTCGGTACACTCGAGTCCATGGAGGCACAAGGGCTAGGATCCGAGCCACCAGTTCAATCAGGTCACTAGGAGAATAACTCTTGTATCTTCCTGATTTCCACAGCTCGTACAGCCCAGTTCCACGAATCACCAGCGTAGGGTAGAGTTTCAAACCATCAGGACGAAAAGCAGGGTTCTCAAAAAACTCCTGTGAACAGAGAACATTACTTCTCCCTTAGTTCTGTACCCACAGGGAAGTCTCAGTCCTACACCAGTGTCCTCACACCTTCAGCTGGCCCTGGGGTTGCCGGCCCATCCTTTCTGAGAAAGCATACATCAGGAAGACAGTAAGTCACTGTTCCCTAGCTCCACCCTGGACTATACTGCAAAGTCCTTCTCGTGTAGCCCTGTCTCAGACTGAATACTACTCATTTGTCTGTCTGTCTGTCTATCTATCTATCAATCATCTATCTATCTATCTATTGATCTATCTATCTATCTATCTATCTATCTATCTATCTATCTATCATCATCTATCTATATTTTTTAATAGTCTCCCTAGTCTCAGCCCACCTGGAACTCATTATGTGGACCAGGCTGGCCTCTATCTCAGAGATCCCCCTGCCTCTGCCTTCTGAGTGCTAGGATTAAAGGCATGCACCAACACACCCAGCCTAGTGAATATATTTAATTGTTTAAACATTTAAAAAGCTGTGAAAAAGAAAAAAAAAATTAAAGTCTCATTAAAGCCCACAATATAAACAAAGGGAAAAGAAAGAAAAAAATCCCCTACGGTGTTTACTGTAGGGCCCTTAGAAAAAGTCTGTGATCACAGGGAGCCAGTTTTGAGGTCAGGTGGCCAGCAGTGCTTCCGCCCAGGCTATGCTGTCTGTCTGTTTTCTGGACACTGGGCAATGTACACAGCTCATCTGCTTCTGTTTCAGGCAGAGCCATTCTGACCCTCATGGTCCTGCTGGCTGGGACACTGCAAGGAGACACCAGGACGCTGAAAGATGTGGGTTCTAATCCTGATTTTTGCATAGTTTGTACAGGATGGAGGTGGGCTCATAGGCCACCCCCCCGCCCCGATTAGGATCTAACCCAGCAGTGTACTCTTTATCTTGGGAAATAGTAAAGTGTGTTTTTAAACTCTGCTACCTTTTCTTACAGAACTTTCTACTGTTTAACTTGCTTTCAAACGAATCTAACTATAGAGTTTCCATCTCACTGTCATTCTTGAAAGCTGTATTCTTTCCCCAACACGTGGTCTTAGAGATACTCTTTTGTAACTGTGTGATTTCTCCTGTAACATTTGTATTTTAAATTTTCATGAGGTCATTAATAAATACTCTAGATACCCACAAAGAGCATGCCCACAAACCATTCTCTACCCAGCACGAGATTTCAGGAGATATATGGATGGATATATTCCTTTTGTAAGAACAATGCTAGACCTGGACTTGTGATTAAACAGAGAATTAAACTATGGGTTTCTCTCCTTTTCCTCTCAAACCATAAGGAAACAACAAGAAGTTTTAAAAAGATTGGAGGGAGGGTTGATAAGGAATGGCAACAAATTCTTTGAGGACAGAAAGCAGATAAAAGACTGGCAAACAACTCTTCAAGTGATAGAGACTGCAAACAGAGAGACTAATGAAGGCCTTTGGGTCACTCCACAGTCCAAGAAAGGCTCATGGGTCAGAAGGCCCAACCTGGCAGAATGGAAGAGACATGAAAATAAAAACAGGTACTAGCCGGGTGTGGTGGCACTCGCCTTTAATCCCAGCACTCCGAGGCAGAGACAGGTGGATCTCTGTGAGTTCAAGACTAGACTGGTCTACATAGTGAGTTCCAGGCCAGCTGGGGCTACCGGGAGACCTATTTCAAAAAAGACAAAATGAAAAGTAAATAAATAAAAATAGGTACTGGATGGGAGTCTGCACATGGAGGGACCTGTCCCTTCTTCCTGTGCTGGTTAAGAAGGTACTTTTCCTGGATACACTGGAGAATCTCTGGACTACGAGATTCTGGGCACAAAGGCTGATGACAGGGAAGAGCCAGTATCTTCACTGGTGGGCCCTGAGCCCCAGATGCCAATGTGCAATTTCCTGTGATTGACTTATGCTACCTGCCACCATGCAGAGATTTCTACTCTGGCTCTGTCCAATGACCCTGTACAAATTCAAGACACTGGCATTTAGGATCCCCTTAAATGACAGCTTACTACCCGAACATGTTTTAGTGAGCACTTCAGCAGACAGAGCTTGAAATCTGTTTGTCAGTCCCTTACTCTGAAAGCATGAACATCTGGCTAAAGAGATCCAGAAATTTGGGGGTGCTGCAATAAAAAGGAAATAATGGCATTTACAACCACCTATACCTCCAGTTCCAGGGGATCTGACACCCTCTTCTGGCCACTGTGGGCACCAGGCATGGATGTGGCGCTCATACATATATACAACAAACACTCATATACATAAAATAAAACTAAATCCTTAAAATATATTTAATAAGGCTTCTGTTATAGTTTTTGTTTAATAAGGATAAAATGAATTTAACAGGGCTCACTGCTGGCATTGTGAAGACACATTTGAAAGGCGCACAACGGGCTGTGGGTGGCAGGTCAGGAGACGGAAGAGAGCAAAACACCGACCCTTGTGTGCAAAGAAAGTAGAGGAAGAGACTAAAACACAGGTCCAGAGGCAAGAAGAGCAGCAAGAGAAAACAGCCACAAGAGGCAAGAGGCTACGAAGCTCCCGATGGAGATGACAGTTACAAATGCCCAGACTAAACCAAATGACCCGAGTCAACTTTGGAGCTGGGGATGTCACAGCATTTGAGAGGCACTTCCATGGGGAACAGTGGGTGGGAGGAGGGTGTGATGGCAAGGCAGCAAGAGCCCCGGGCCTTTGTGAGTGAGAGGGCAGGGCCGGATGAAAAGGAAGGCCGACTCTGAGAAGAAAGGGTCCCTGTCAATGAAAGCTTACAGTCCATTTAGACTTCATTCCCACAAATGTGCCACTTGCAAATTAAAAAATAACGATGACTGTTTTGTCCCTATAAGATCTATTCTGAACATACCAGCCAGGAGTTTTCTATGGACTGCGCCACTTCCAGATCAGGTGTAGTCACTCACAGTAAAAGAGACTCTCCTTCCCTGACAGGAACCAGGAAAGAGGAAAGACGGGGGGCTAGGCTAAGAGCTTGGTCCTCCCGAAGCTCATCTCTGACCTCTAGTGACAGGCTTTATTGCCTCCATGTAGTGTTATAACCAGATGGTCTTTTCCAATATAATTCAATTCTCATCTATGCTTCATGACAAACCTTTACATTCAAAACAAAGCAAACAGACAGTAACAAACACCTCTAGGTGCTCCTGTCAAACCTTGGCCTAATGATATTGGCCTCTAGAAGAAACTGCTCAGTGGAAGAAGAAAAATCCCAAGTGTAGAAAAGTATGGCCAGCCAGTGGTGTGCTCCTTTAATCCTAGCATTAAGGAGGCAGAAGCAGGCAGGACTCTCTGTGAGATCAAGGCCAGCCTGGTCTACATAGCAAGTTCTAGGGCAGCTGGGGCTACAGAGAAACGCTGTCTTAAAAAAAACAAAACAAAACAAAACAAAAAAACCCACAATAAAAGAAAGGTAAGGTAAGACCAATATTAACAAACTTAAAAATTTCTAGTCACTGATAAACTATTCCTCAATAAAACATACTCTGTCCATTTTCAGTAAACTGAGTCTAGACATCCTGGTACAGTCTTAATTTTTAAAAGAACAAAATACCAGGGACTGGAGAAATGGCTCAGCAGTTAACACTGGCTGCTCTCACAGAGGACCTGGGTTTGATTCCCAGCACCCATGTAGTGGTTAACAGTTGTCCATAACTCCAGGTCCAGGGTATCTGATGCCTTCTTCTGACCTCCATGCATGACATGGATGTACTTACATACATGTAGGCAATACAGTTATACACATAAAATAAAAAGAAAATATTACCAAAAAAAAAAAACAACAACAACAACAAAAAAAAACTACCAAAGCGGCTGAAAGGTTTTGAGCAGCAAGTCCTGCCTGAGGGTCGCCAAGAGGGCGAAGTTAATGTTTGCAGGATGGATTCCTAAGAGGTTAAACATTCTCCACCTCACCAAAGACAGCATTCCTAAGAAAAAAGACTTCACATGGAAATTCAAACTGAGTTACTGCGAAATACAGGCAAACGCTGCCAGTCACATACAGCTACAAGCACTACACCTACTGTCATTTAAGAACATGGGCGCAACGTGTTCTACTGTCACAGAGAGTGTAAATGGACTAGAACTAGTAGCTAGTAACTACGATTCTGAATGTTTTCATCCAAAGAAATGATAAATGTTTGAAGAAGTGCATATTTACTGATCTGGACATAACACAACATACACATTATTTAAACATCACATGGTACCCTATAAACAGTAGAACTTTACTATGCTAATTAAAACCTGTGAAGTTACAAGACAGATTCAGATGAACAAGATCACACTCCTGGCATCAAGAAAATGGACACATCAAAGTAATATTCCTAAGCCCACTGAGAGATAACACAGGTAGGTATAACACTCCAGAGACTCAGCTAACTAGGGGAGTGCAGTGGTTTTGGGAAGCCATGTGGGACAGGCAGTCCGGCCCACCACACAGACAAGGTTTTGTAGGAAGACAGTAGTAGTGCACTGTAGTTTTGTTTTTCTTTAAAGATTAACTACTTTGAGGACTTTCAGACAGGTTTATTGGTGATCTGAGTATCTTCTCTTATGAAACACTTGCTGCTTATGGTCTACTCTCCTACTGGGAAGTCTGTCCTTTTCATAGTGATCTGTACACATCATTGATTTTAAGGCAATTTACAAGTTAACTTGCTGAGAAGTTTTCCCGAGAGTTCAGATTTCTCATTTTGGCTCCACTATGTGTCTTTTACAACAGTACACAGTTAAAGGGACTGTTCGTGTACCCACGGGTTTCTCAGAAAAGGTTATGAACAAGCAGATGAGTCTGTTCCTATGAAGAGTTGTCCTTATTCTGAATACAGTAAAGGAAATGGTGAGACCCAGCTCTGCTGCTGCTTGCTTTGACTTTAGACACACTGTAGCTGTTTGAGAGCAGAGGAGAGAGGGAGGGAGGGAGAGAGAGAGAGAGAGCGAGAGAGCGAGCGCTTGAATCAGCCTTGTGCATGCTAGGCAAGTACTCTACCACCAAGCTTCATCTCCAGTCCTCAAGAGCACTTAAAAGTTTATAAATTCCCTAAGAAGTGTGATAAAGATGTGTGTTTCAGGGGCTGTCAGCTGGGTGTCTGAATACCTGCTATTATTTACTAAGGGATGACACGACTCTGTATACATTACATAACCCACATTACAGAATTACTAACAGGGAGATCTGTTGAGTTAATGCTGTCATATAAACAAACTATCTGTTATAGTTCAATAGCCTGAATAATAACAAAACTCAACTACAAAAGGAAAGAATCAGTAACTTCATAAATAAAATATAATGAACTCCATTCTTCTAAATGGGGCAAAATGAATGTATTTATTTGTGAAATAACCATCAATATTGTCACTCTAAAAGGACAGCTTTAAGATATACTCCCCCTACATAAGAATTTGAAGAAAAACTAAGAACCTGGCCCAGACACATGTGTTGTCATTTCTCAAAGCTAACACAGATCAGCAAACTGGAGGAGTCAAAACAAAGCCAGCCTCAGAGTTACAATGAGGGTTAAAGTTCACAGAGTTAGGAAGGCCAGACAGCAATGGAAAGGATGGCTGAGGTCAGAAAAGTCTGGAGGAAAAAGAGGGTCAATGTACCCAAAGTAAAAGGAATCAGTTGGGGAAAATACATGTAACAGACATGAAGAACGAGACATTAATGTCCTTATCTTGAAAGTTCACATAAGTCAGTATGAAAATATGGTCATGGCTGACAAGAACACAATTCTCTGAGATGAAGAAACAGAATCAGCAAATACAAATCTGAAAAACATATTATGACCATTTTAAAATACAAGTCAAAATGGCATTTTCCTTCATGAGATTAGGAGGGATTAGAATTCTATAGTGTGCAGCACGTGTGTACATACAAGTAAAGAGAAATGGGAGGTAAACAGGAAGGAGCGTTTGGGGGAAAGTCTGCTGAAACAGTGCAAGCTGCTAAAGATTTCTGAAAAACAACAGTGATACAGAGGTTCTTAAAATGTCCGTCCCTTTACCAGATCACCCTACTCAAGGAATTTGTCAGCAAAGAAATAAATCTCGATAGTGTAAAATGTTACAAGCATAAAGCTGTTTGCCTGCAGTGTTCTCTGTAACATCAAAACCTGCTAACATCTTAAATTTTGAAAAGTCTGAAGTAGTATGCCAGGCAGATTAAATTAGACAGCCGGTCACAGCAGCACACGCCTGCAATCCCAGTATTTGGAGGCTAAGATAAGAATTTGAGGTTGGCCTTGACTACATAATGAGACTTGTCTCACAGAACAAAACCCAAAACCACAGACATTAAAATACGGCAACACTTGTTTATGGCAAGGCTGCAAATGGAGAAACATTAGGGATCGTGCGCGCATGCGTGCGTGTGTGCATGTGTGTGTGTGTGTGTGACCTGTACAATGTTGTTACCATGGAGTGAGAAAGCTGCAGAACGGCCTAGCTCATACACATGACCAGCCAGCGTGCCTGTGTTCTATGTGCACAAACAGCCCAGCTCCCCCAAAGCCTAAAGCATCTTAAAAACCCTGGATGGTGTATTAAATAGTAACTTGAGGGTGACTTCTCTTTCCTGGGTTTCCAGTGCTGTGTTATGAGGCCGCACTGCTCTGAGGACACAACGACAATGAGCAGACAACAGCAGAGGTGCAGGCAGCAGCTTGTGACCGGCCTAGCGGGGGCCACTTACTATGAACTGTTCAATGTCTCTTTCGAGTCCCACGTTCGGCAGGTCAGGCATCATATGAGCCACAACTTTGAAACCAGAATCTTTGGCCAGGTGGAACGACTCACATACCGCCTTCACAGTGTGGCCCCTGGGGGAAGGAAACGCATTACCTGTCAGACAAATAAATGGACAACCAAGTAACACAGCGAGTGGAGGAAAACAAACTGAGACCAAGAATCATCTGTCTGGGGACAAAAATCTCAGAAAGTCGTCTCTCATACTCTTCTACGGAGGCCTGGAAGAAAATCATTTTACTTCTCAGGTATTTCTTAGAAATTCCCTTATGCTTCTACTCAAAGTCCTGGAAGTAAATGACCAAGTAAGAAGAATTAATGTACATGACAAGGACCTGGCTCAGCATCTTCATTAAAAACAAGCTTTTTGCAGGTATCTACATTAGACAAGAACATGCAGAAGACAGGCTTGGTGAAGCACACCTATCATCCCAGCACTGGGGAGGTGGAAGCAGGAGGATCAGGAATTCAAGGTCGAGCTCGGTGTGGTGGCACGTGCCTTTAGTCTCACAACTCCAGAGGCAGGAGAACTTCTGGTCTTCATAGTGAATTCCAAGGATAAAAGGAAAAACCAAACAAAAAAAGAGTTCAAGGTCATTCTTGGTCATATACCAAGTTCAAGGCCAGCTTGGGCTCAAAACAAACAAAAAAACCCTCAAAAAACCAAACCACACAAAAACCCAAAATGAAATCATACAGAAGTTGCCCCTTGCTACATCATGTCCTTTAGAAATATGAAATGCTGGGGGCGGGGCGGGGAGAAGGCGCTTACAATACAGAGTAGAGCTCACTGGTGTGTTGGGGTCCTAAGGTGCTGTAAGGCAGGATCTTTGCAGCATAGGGATGGGATCAGGCCTCTGAGCACTCTGCCACATCCAAGCAGGAAGTAACTAACACCCGAGGCCTTGTGTCACTCCCTTCCACCACCAAGATGCTCCCATTTACTACAGAAAGACCTCAGAAGCCACACCTCTACCCCACCCCTCTGAATGGCCCACTTATTTCCAAGGCTTCTTTTTCTAGTTTGTTTTTGCTAGTGACTTCCAAAGTTCTTGCCTCTCTTCTGAATTCAGCACTCAAATATTCTGCTTTTGAATTTATACAACAATGTTGTCACTAGTTATATGTGGCATTGAAAGATTTACTTAATTATAAAGAAATATTCATTTCCTCAGTTGCACTGTCATATCGGACAGTTTGAGTATGGGCTGTCTTGATCCCAGCAGAATATTGTATTGGCTAACCCTGCTCTAAAGTAAACATTTAGTTCCACAACTACCTAAAGTTTAGGGTATCCAAATGAAACCTTCTTCCTTCCAAGGCTCCTTGACTCCCCATTCTCTCCTACCTTGCTTAAAAAGCAAGCAAACAACAGCATTCACTCCTCTCCAGAACATGAGGATTTCTTGCTTCAGCGACCCCAAGTGTTATGGGTGGGTCTGTCTCCTTCCAGTCTGTTCTCAGCTATTTCCCACACTGGACTGCGCTTACTGAAATGTGGGCACGCCCCTATCTTAGCTCACAGCCTGCCTACTCATCAAAGCCCAGGCTCCTGGGCTGACTTCTGGGGCGCCCTCGGCCTGCCATGTGCTCCACCCTCAATCTTCCTTCCATGAACTGAGTGAATTCTTCTCTGAGCTCAGCATAGACATAATTTTCTCTAGAATGTGCCGCTGACCATCTCCACAGGGAGTGCTCTAGCAGAGCCCGTGATGGGTAAGTGCTTCAACCAGCTTCTTGTGGGAGATTTTCCCTATAGGAGTGATCTCTTTCCCAGGCTCCTTTTTCTCAGGTATGATACCCATTAGAATCTCCCCTGTGTTCAAAAATACCCAGTAGATCACTATTATTTAAAGGGGGAAAAAAAATCCTGGGGCCTGCCATTCCTCCTGGCTGCTTCTAAGTGTAGACGCAGGTGGTTCCCAGCTCCCCTTTACTTCATCTGCAAGCACAACCCCTAGTCATATGAAGTGGACTTCAGAGTCCAGCTCAACACCCCCTCCTGAAGCCTGCCTTGGCTACTCACGAGTCAACGGTCTCTCTGGATCTCCCTGCTCTCCCACCAAGGTGGCAGTTATTTAAAGCTTCTCATATACTTACCCTTCCTGGGTATATCATTCTCTGGCTCAGAGGTGTATTTCCAGAGGGAAGAGAACTTCAGATGACTACATCAACTCTTATTTACATACCCTAATTTCTCAAAATCTACCCCTACTGCCGCACCAAAACTTTCTTGACTCCCATGTCAACAAAACCTGCTTTGTAAGACTGAGCATCAGGGACTGAGGAGATGGCTCAGAGGTTTTAAAAGGACTTGCTGTTCTTGCAGAGGACACAGGTTTGGTTCCTACATGGTGGCTCACAATCATCTGTAGCTCAGTTCCAAGGGAACCAATGCCCTCTTCTGGCCTCTGTGGTGCACATACAGTAAACACATACATAAAATAAAAATGAGCAAATCTTTAAAAGTCAGCCTCACCCTGAATTCTTTCTTACCTCAATCCTTTTCTTGATGCCGTTTTCATTGGCTGTTTCACACTGACCCTTCCTGCCTCACACTGACATCTCCTGTCTCACACTGACACCTTCTGCCTCACACTGACATCTACCACCTCACACTGACCCCTCCTGCCTCACACCAACATCTCCCAACTCACACTAACCTCTCCCGCCTCACACTGACCTCTCCCACTTCACACACGGTTTTCATCAGCTGCTTCACACTGACCTCTCCTGCTTCATACTGCTGATGGAGTCCTGTCTCCTGTTTCCTACAGAAAAGCCACCATGCTGAGGACAGAGAAGTCTGGAGGAGGGTTCACAGAGAGGAGCTGAAAAGGAAGGCCAGAGCAGACGGCCTGAAGAGCATGGATGAAGACATTTTACCTGCCACCATCTCACCTGTTGGTATCTCTGGCTACGTCTTCGTAGACACTCTGCACCCCGATCTCCAGCCTCGTGCAGCCGTACGTCAGCATGTCACTCAAGTGCCGCTTCATGCAATAATCTGGCCTGGTCTCGATAGTAATTCCAATGCATTTTGTAAGGCTTCTCTCAGAATACCTGCAGAGCAAGTCTAAAGGTGTCAGACCTGCCACGGCTTTGGGTCATCCCCAGCACATGGTGTGCCTGCTCTTAGCCCTCCCAGGGTGGACAGTAACTAAAGGTGTCAGACCTGCCACGGCTTTGGTCATTTCCCCCAGCACATGGTGTGCCTGCTCTTAGCCCTCCCAGGGTGGACAGTAACTAAAGGTGTCGGCTCTGAAACCAGACAGTGCAGGTTCAAATCCTGGCTCTGATACCTCCTCACTATGAAAACAGCAATAGCTTCTCAGGCTTGGCTTCTTCATCTTCAAAATGACAGACGCAATAGTGCCTACACTTCACAGGCTGACGTGATGGCACAGGCACACCGTAATGTCATTATCCCTACTTATTATTCTCATGAAGTCTGCTGCACCCATAATCTTCTTGAAAACAGCTATTTCAACTATGAACACCTATTTCTCAATTCCTAGCAACCGTTTTTCACATAAGCAAAAACCATTTGCATTATTTATTTCCCACTCTACATTGTAGATCCATTTTAAATAAAAGGGAAAAAAGGGGAGGGGAAGAGTGTAAAGACTGCAGGAGAATTCAACCGAAATGTCTTCCACGCATACGGACATGCCTATTGGTCTTACCGCTTTAGACTTACATTAGCTTGCCCAAGGCACACAGACGACACATCTTGCTCAGGGGACTGGGGGTGGGGGTGGGGGGCAGAATTCAGTATCAGAGACCACTGTGACCCACACTGGCCCACTGACTCTCAACAGGAGAGGTATCCTATCACCCCATTCGGTAGATGAAGATACTAAAGTTCAAAGGGAATAAACAGGTAGTTTGAGGGCACAGAGCTAATAAAATCCAAGTGAGGAGTTGAGGTGGGTCTGTGTCCTGTATAATCCTCATATTTTATGACCTGGATGAGACTACTCAAGGATGTAACCTTCCTAAATGTAATCATTCTTCATTCTTTCCATAACTTTCTCAATTTTGGGGGGGGGGGTTGGGAGGTGGGTAGGAGAGGTGGTGAGAGGTTGAGGGAAACCTTTTATAGCCATTTATTTTTTCTTTCTAAATAAGTTTATAGGTTTTTTGAAAAGCAAATATCATAATAGTGTAACTCCTTGATTAGACTCAAGTCTTCATTCTTTTTAAAGATTAAAATTTTTATTTTTGTCATATGTGTGTGAGTGGCTGCCAAGTGGGTGTGAGAGCCACTGGAGCTGGAGTTACAGGTGATAGTGATCCCCCAGATGTGGGTGCTGGGAACTGAACTCGAGTCCTCTGCAAAAGCAGGAAGTGCCCTGCCATCTCGCCACTCTCCAGCCCCTCATTTCTTACTAATTTAAAATGATTAAGACTGTAAAGAGTCAGTGAACCACAGGACTAATTTTTAAGTCTGTCCTGTTTATTTCTGTTCTCCACAAGTTCTTATCCCAGAGGCTACATGATCAGAAGTAAACGAGAGGGCAAAGTCACTAAAAACTGAGGTATAAGACAAAAAGGCTCCTATCAAGTGTTGTTTAAGACAGAATGGTAAATTATTTTTTTCTGAAACTTTTCACGAAGTCCAATGCCTACCAAAGAGGAGGGACCAGAAACAGAGGCTGGGAAGTATGTAATGCCACAAAACCAATGCAACACACCTGCATCCAATGGCAATACGGGGCTTCAGGGAACTGCTAAAATCAAAACAAATACTTATATAACACAGAGAAAGCAAATTACATACAGATTGATGAAAGACAGAGGGCACAAAGCTCTCAGTACATGTATTTCAAAACAGTAATACCCTAGAGCCTGGGATTCTAAAATCGTATCATAAACCTTCCTATTAATTGGCATTTCCTAAAAGCAATGTCCTTAGGCAAGCAGGCCCAGTAGCACAGCGATAGCTTTTATCACTGGGAAAAACTAGAGAGCTGGCAACGACTCCAGCGAGAATTTGCCTAGAGGAAAGGGAAAATGTCTGAGCTAATCTTTTCACTGCACAGAGCATCCAGGACCCACCGAGGACTCACGGGAAGAGGCTGTGGCAAGCATGATAAGTTTGCTTTATAAGTCAGAATGCAGTACACGACACAAACAAATCTTACGCTCAAAAACTTAACTCTTTCCAGAATGTCTTTCCTCTGAGAAATACATGGAAAGAGAGAAAATAACTCAAGTTTTTAAAAGTCAGTGTTTTAGATTTCCTTTCAGAATTGCATTTTCATCTGAAAAGCAATTAAACAGAAATTCTTACCAAATGTGAACAATGAGAAAAGGGGAGGAGGATGTCCTGTCTCCCATAGCTTATTCTCTTTCCTGACTGTCTGTGACTGCTGTATGTAGTCCTGAATCCTACCAAATCTGCTGCTCATTTAAGAGACAGGATATCAATATAACTACTTTTCATACGCAAATATGTGCATATGGTGTCATTTAATCTGAGCTGACATTCCACAGCCTGCTATGTAATCCTGCACATCTTTTAGGCAGCCAATCGACAGGATGGTTCTTTCAGCACTTGGGTCAACTCCACCCCTTCCTGGGACCACCGATCTCAGGTTCTTGGGTAGAGAGGAGCAGTGTCTACTTCTAAGTGGGTTTAAAAAAAAAGCCTATACTTGTACTTGGTCTTCTCACTCCAATTCTGCTGTTCTTCACGTGGCACTGGAGAGTCCGCTTGTGCCAGCCTGCACAGCATATGGGGCTACACAGGATATTCGGGATGTTCTTGAATGCTAACAAGAGGACCAACTCCAAAAGACTCTAACGTTCTCTAAGATGCATAACTTAAGGCCCAGCACTCAGGAGGCAGAGGCAGGAGGATCTCTGTGAGACTGAGGCCAGCCTGGTCTACATAGCGAGTTCCAGGCTAGCTGGGGCTGCAGCACAGAGATGCTGTCACAAACAGACTAAGAAAAAAAGCAAACTATGACTTAAGCCAGTAACTTAGGGTGACAGAATTGTTTCCAGTTAGGGGTAAGGGAGCAGGTGCAGAGTTAATCAGATAATCATCTTGGAGCTTAAAAGCAAACCAAAACAATGCTAACATATCTTCAAGAAGCTTGAATATAGTTTCCTCCCATGATATCTTCCTAGAACCCCATGGTAAGAGCGCCATGTTCCTGTCCACACTACAAAGTTTGCCTTGTTATTTGTGAATTCTAGATAGCTCCTAGAAGGCTAAAAAATGTTTAGTTGTTAATGGCTTAAAAGTTGGGCTCTAGAAACTCCTTCAATTAACAGCAACCACAAACAAACTTGAAGAGTGAATATGTAGATTAATAGTACTTAGGACAGAGGAAGTCTCTTCTCTCCCACAGCCTCTAGAGATCTTGCTGGGTATCTTTCCTTTTGCAAACAGTAAACCAAAGAGCACTGTGCACAGGACTGGGATTCTGTACAAACTAAAAGTTTTGATCCCAGAGATGCTTCATTGTCAAGGTGCAGGGATAAGACACAACCACTCAGAGTCACTGCAGAACAACAGCTAGAAGAGGGAAATATGGATATAGACTTTTACTTCTAGAGAAACAGTGGCTGCCATGAGATAGGTGTGTGTCTGTTACCACATACTGTCTCCCTGCATCCAGGGCCCCAACCAGAGGACCCTGGTAGAAGGCAACACACTGGTTTTAGTCTTTATCTTCTGGTTTTCTTCATGGAAGCTGTGGTGTCAGGAGCCAGCTCATGACTACCAGTCTGCTCTTTCAAACTCCTGCCATTACTACAGTGGGGCATGCTCAAACTAGACCCACTTCCAAGCATATGAGGTTCTGAGAGGCCATGAGACACTCCCATAGGACCTCAACTTCAAATTGCTAAGGAAATCATTTCGATTTAATGAAATATTAATTTCCATTATTCATGATCTATAAACTCTTCTCAGCACTGACAGGCCCCAAAGCAGTCAGTGGAGTTCACAGCTTCTTTGGAGAGAGTTGCTTGGGTTGTTAGTGACACCTGGGGTTGCTACTGTTATGCCTGGAAGCCACAGTCATAGGACAAGGTCCTTTATAAACTATTGTCACACCTGGAAAACCCCTCAACAAAACTGGCTGCTTCTCACAGTGATATTTGTGATATTTTAGGTAAGTCTAAATGAGCTGGGTGCCAGAGGATTTAATAACCCTCTTTTGGAGACTGTGATCATATCTGCTTGGAATTGGCTATGTCAATAGGATCTGAAAATAAGTAACAGTCCTTGCCCAGTACAAACTGAAATAACAGAATTTCAACTTTTAAATTAGTACTACCCAGGAAAAACTGGCCTGGTGCCACTGAACCTCAGAGAACCATCCAGGTGCCCTGGCCCACTATTCAACAAGGCTGGCCACATATAAAAGCATCCCATGACATTCTGGGTTTGATTCACTCCAGCTGACAAAGGCTCTTATCCTTTTATGGTCTTGATCAGATTGCTGAAGAATCAACAACAGCACTTTTATTTTTAAAGGCAGGGCCTCACTGTGTAGCCCAGGCTGGCCTCAAACTCACAGAGATCCGTCTGCCTCTGCCTCCCGAGTGTGTGGCAACAAAAGAAAAAGGCCAGACATCAATCCACACTTAAATGTAAGGATTAAATGCATAGGAACACAAAAAGCTGCCGCTGTCAGAAAGTGACTGCTAAACAAAAATCAATGTACGAGCACATCTTTTAGAGAGAAATTATTCCAACAGGAATCTTCAAATCATAAATGTCAGAGACAGAAACAATTTCAGAGATAATTTAATCCTACCTGATTTTTAGGATAACGGGGAAACTAAAGCATAGAACAAATAAGTGGTTTAAAGCAGGCAATAATGCAAAATCCCAACAAAAGTAAGTCTGGCCAAGTCGGGGTGGCAGGTGTACCTCAGTCCTGGCCACTGAGAGGCTGAGGCATGAGCTGGTCAAAATTCAAGATCAATCTGGTCTGGAAACTAAGCCTCCCAATGCTTAACACAAAGCTAGTCTCACTGCGTTCACACTCAAGTACCTCAATCCTTAAGATATAAGGGACCCTTACGATCTTCTCTTAAGAGGACATCATCTATCAAGGGATATAGAAAACTATATAGAGCTGTAAAATAATGGTTTCACTGAAAGCATTATTCTTGGTTAGTGAAAACTAGAGGGGGTAATTAAACTGGTAGATACAAATCCAACCATCAATGTATCCTATCATTAATTATATCAAATATTAGCAAGAGCAAACACTGCAATTAAAAGGCACACAATATCAAAATAGGCAATTCTATCCACCCCCCAAGTACTGTAGAGTTCTGTCTCCAAGGAGCTCACTAACTGTAGCAAGGCACATATAAGGGTGGGCAGTAAAGGAACGGAAGATATACAGGGCCAACAGTTATCAAGTAAGAGGCTGCAATGGCAGAACTAACACCAAATCAAGAGAGCTTCAGTGCCAGGGATGCACAAGGACATTGCATAAGGATAGAAACATAATCTAATAGTGATAAAAAGCTCACATATCAGGCAATCACAGCAGTCATAATGCGTGGCATCCAGGATCTTTAGAGCACAGTAAGCAAACGTGAAAACCACAAAAAGGAGGATAGTGATTCTTGAATCGGGGCTGGAGAGCTGTAATATCCCTCCTTACTACTGATGAAACCAGGCAAGAGCACAGACTTAAAAACAAGCCAGACAGGCGATACCTTCAGTCGAGTTCTTGGCCAGGATGGATAAAGGCTCTTCCAGACAGTAACCCAACATACTACTGGAAACATGAACAGCAGACCCCAATTCTATCCAAAGGGATACTGACAATGGATTGCCGTTGATCTGATCCTCCTGGAACAGGGACCTCTGGCTGACTAGATTTATCAGAAGGACAGATGGGGGCAATAGATGGGGGTCCTGACAACACAGTGGACATTGGCAGGGATGACAGAGTATGGAGGCTCTAGAGGGAGAAGAAGGCTGTTTATCTGACGAGTTTATATTCATACTCAGATGCCACGGAACTCAGAAAGTAAGTGACTGTGACCAGTAATAGTCATATATATAGAGATTAGAAATGCATGTGAAAACGTCTCAATGTCAGTTGCCTTAAAATGAATTTTTCTGTATGAAACTGTATTTTAACAACGAAGTGGAGATCTTTTCTAAACATTAAAACCTCATTTAATTTTATGTCTTGTAGAGTTTATAATCAGTAAAAGATTGTACAAGCGTAATAATTCCTCTGTAAACCTAAAAATGTACACCCAATTTTGAAAGAGATGTACCCTAGCTCAGAAAAATGTTATTGAATAGGTTAATGCTGTTGTAATGAAATGCTTCTTTTAATTAAAAAAAAAAAAAAAAAAAAAGAAAGCCCAGGACCATTTGCTACTGTTTGTATCTCAAAGGTTCCCAAAAGGCCCGTGTGCTTTTTAAAGGCGTGGGCCCCAGCTTGGTACTGTCTGGAGTCTGTGGGAACTAGTGGGAGGTCCCCAAAAGTGACCCTGGGAGGACTGTGGGACCCTGTTCTTGTCTTCCTGTTCCTTCAAGTCCCTACATGAGGTGGACAGCTTTGCTCAGCCACACGCCCCCTGCTGCTAGGTGATAAATTACAGACCTTCACAAGTGAGCAAGCCACTGTGAATCTTCCCTCTTTCTAAGTTGTTTACCTCACTCAGATCTTTGCTGTAGTGGACAGCTGACTACACACCAGCCAAACAATACTACCAAACACTCTTATTTAGCCATATTCACCAGGAGAGATCACAGACCTGGGGTCATAAAACAAGTTTCCATAAATTAAAAAAAAAACAAAACAAAAACCATGCACATTGCACCAAATAGGCTCTCTGATCACAATGAAACGAAATCAGAAATCAGTAAATTTTGAATAAATCCTCATTGTTCTGAAATGTATAAATCGAATACTTCATTTCCACACAATCCATGGAAGTGAAGAAGAAATAGAAAAGGTATTAGGAAACACTTTGTATTGAATAATAATTACAATATAACATATCATAATGTATGTTCTTCACATAAAGAGATGGAGACTTATTACTTTGAATAATTGTATTAGAAAAGAAAGTAAATGAAGTGATGGTCAAGCTTCTACGCCTTATTTAAGTCACTAGAAGAACACTACACTCAAAGAAAGAAGAGGAGTAAAAACAAAGGCAGAAATCAGTAAGTAACCAATAGACAATTAATGTTTTCAGAATACAAAAAGTGATAAACCTCTAAGGAGCATATTCAAGAAAAAAAAATCACAAAAGACCAATACCAGCATTGCAAAACCTACAGACCTGATGAGCTACAGGGACTATCATTAACAACACCAAAGAGTCTGACAACTTGAATGAAACAAACAAGTTCCCTGAAGAATACAATTCACTAAAATGATGAAATGGAAAATCCAAATAGCTCTGTATCTGTTAGAGAAATTGAGTTAATCAGGTCAAAGCTTCCTTTAAGGACAGTGAAGAATGGCTTGGTCTCACTGAGCTGTATCAAATACGGAAGAAATAAGTGTCCTTACATGAGCTCTTCCAGGAAGGAACACTCAACTGGGTCTCAGGCCTGTGTATGGCCCATACCAAAATCTGACAAGGACACTACTAAAAGGAAAAAAGGAAATTATATACAGGCCACTGTCCCTCATCAACACAGACACATCCCTTATAAATATTAGCAAGTTGGGTCCAGTGTTTTACATAAAACGTGATGGATTATGACCAAATGGGGTTTTATTCTAGGAGTGTAAGGCTAGTTTAACATTAAAAAAGTAGGCACATGCCTTTAATCCCAGCACTTGGGAGGCAGAAGCAGGAGGATCTCTGTGAGTTTGAGGCCAGCCTGGTCTACATAGTGAGTTCCACGAAAGCTGGGGCTACAGGGAGACCCTGTCCAAAAAAAACCAAAAAAAAAAAAAAAAAAAAGGAAAAATCATCCATTTTATCACAATTAGAGAGGAAAATCATACAATCATTTAAATAGATGCCAAAACCAGAATCAGATGGATTATAATAAAACCTGACATAATAAAACCTCAATAAGCCAGACAGAGTGTCACACACCTGACATCCCAGCACTGGGGAGATGGAGGCAGGAAGGCTACAAGTACAAGGCCAGCCCGGGCAACACAAAAACCAAACCAAACCCATCTCCCGACAAGCCCCTTTAATCTAATAAGGCTAATATAGAAATCTATAAACAACAGTGTCCTTAATGCTCAAGTGTTTCCCTGTAGGGCTGGAAATAAGATCCACTGACCTGTCCTCACCACAGCCCTGTACCAATAGTTTCTCCACTCCAATGATACAAGAGAGAGAGGACACAGACCAAAGGTAAAACACACTGTCTATACATGCATAACAGTTCATCATGAAACCCTAACATCTAATGGAGTTACAAAAACGACTTTTGGATCTAAGTAGTCAATTGAACAAAGTTTTATTATAAAGCTGATGTAAAAGAAAACTCAACTGCATATATAACACTAATCTCAAAAAAAAAAAAAACCCTCACAATGAAATTTCAAAATAAAATTCTACAAAAGCAACAAACAAAAATATTTTGGAAAAGAGCATGTCCCATTAATCAGAACTGGACCTATTTTTCTTTTTAAAAATAAATAAATAAATTTATTTATTTATTTATTTATTTATTTTTATTTTATGTGTAGGAGTGTTAAAACCTGCATGTGTGCAAGCTCACCCATGTCATACAGTGCCCACAGAGGACAAAAAAAGGCATCAGGTCCCCTGGAACTGGAGTTACGGACAGTTGTTAACCACCATGTGGGTGCTGGGAATCAAACCCAGGTCTTCTGTAAGAACAGCCAGTGTTCTTAGCCACTGAGCCATTTCTCTAGCCCCTTGAGCTAGTTTTCTGCACCCCTGGTTCACAAGTGTCTGTAATTCTGGCTCCAGAGGATCTGGTGGGCTTCTCTAACTTCTGTGGGCACCTGCACACATATACATATACACACCCAGACACACATATGAAATAAAAATAAATCCTGAGTTAAAAAATTTTTTTAAAGGCTCACAATATCCTTACAAAACAAATCAGGAGACAGACTCTTCATAATTGACTAAATTGTCAACTGTCTCCCAAGTGTCTTGAAATTTTAACATATTCTAACCATCACACTTTTAAATATAAGATGTCCAATTCACTCTAAATTTTACAAAGAAGTGCAAAGAACTAAGACAATCTACAGCAATCTTGTAAAACAATTACAAAGTCAGAAGACTCATATCACTTATTTTTCAGACACACTAAAAAGCTATGGTAATAAAAATAACATGTATTGGTTTAGACACCAAAACACCAATGTAACTGCATTACCTGGCCCCATACATACAGTCTTTTCAGTTTTAACAAAGGGTATGATACAATCCAAATAGGAAAGGAGAGTTAAAGAAATAATCTTGAAACAACTTACTCTCTATATGGGAGAAAAAAAAAACCCTTGACTCCTACCTCATAGTACATACAAAAACTAATTCAAGTGGGATCATGAACTGAACATGAAAACTGGAAGCTAGTGTGGTGGTGCACGCCTTTAATCCTGGCACTTGTGGGGCAGAGACAGGTGGATCTCTAGGAGTTTGAGGCCAGTGTGTCTACATAGTGAATTCTAGGCCATTCCAGGGCCAGAGTGAGACCCTGTCTCAAATAAACAAATATTATAACTAGAAGACAACACAGGAGAGTATCTTTGGGAACCTGGGATGGTTTATTAGCAACAACACAAAAAGCAACAGCCATAAAGAAAAAATTGACTTCATCAATTCTGCACAAAGATATCATGGAATAGTCAAGACACATACTAGCTTCTTACATTTGCAAAACTACAGATCTTACAGACAGAGGACTAGCATCCAGGATATGTAACAACCCAATAAAAAACAGGCAAAACATTCTTAACCAACACTTCACAAACGAAATATATTCAAATAGCACAAGCATACACCAAAGTGCCCAATGGCATTGTCATTGGGAAAATGCAAATTAAAATCACAATAAAATACCATTACACACCCACCAGGATGGCTAAAATGAAAAGGACTGACACCACCGTATGCTGGTGAGGACACAGAACAACCAGACACCCGCCCATTAGTGGTGGAGTACAAATGCAACAACCATCTGGGAAAATGGCTGGCAGTTTCCATACAATACTAAATAAACTGAGCAGTTCTAGTTACCACCCTAAAGCAATATGTGCACACACCCAGAGACTTGTATAAGAACATTCACTAAAGTTCTATTCGTAACAGCCAAAAGCCAGAAGTAGTCCCATGTCACTGACAGAAAACTGGACAAACTGCGGTCCACGTACCCGGAAGAAAGTCCCATGTGCCCCACCCCTATGTACCCAGTTGCTAAAAAACTGGCAGCTACTGAAATACACAACATTGGTGGATCTCAAAATGCTATGCTCAGGGAAAGAAGCCTTACATCAAAGATTAGATGATTCTACAACAAACAAGCAAAATTCATCTATGAGAGGGAAAAGAGACTTGCTGCCTTTGGGAAGGGCAGGTGAGGATTTCCCAGAAGAGGCATCAAGTCACTCTGGTGACATTAATATTCTATTTATTTACTGAGATAGGGTCTTTCTATATAGCTCAGGTTGGCCTCAAATTGGGAGATCCTTCTACCTCTGCTTCTGGTTGCCAGTTGCTGAGATTACCACACACCTGGCAATGTTCTGAATCTTAACAGCGTTTTTGTTGCATAGGTCTGTCAAAATCAATGGTATGTTTCAACTTGTGCATTTCACTGTATGCAAATCAGCTTCAAGGGGGAAAAACAAACAGTGAACACTAGTTAATAATACGCATGGCAGAGTGCCTGGGGAGAACTAGAGAAGCATGCGACTAGCTCTGAAGTGTGTACAACAGGACTGCTGGATGACACTGGAAAGGACGGATGCACTATCACACGTTGTGGAATCCAGCTGGCAGGTGTACCCGTGCTTGCTGGGATGCTTTTTCAATAGTTTCAAACAGAATGCTGAAAGAAATCAACTGGCTTATCTCTTAGGACAACCAAGAGTGGATCGTAGGTTGGCCAGGGACTGCTAAGGACCCCAGTCACCCCAGGAAAACCACGAAGCCAGGAAGGAAGTTCAGTGGTCAGTATAGTAAAGTGAAGGGTAAAGAGTATCGGGTCAAAGCTCAGGAACACAAAAGTTCAAGGCCTGGTGGACATAAGGCCCAGGCAGCAAGACAGGAGGGGCTCAGTCACTTTTGGGCCTCAGTAGGCTGCCTTTGCTTCCTCCACAGCTCAGCAAGAACATGGAATTCTCTTTGGTGCCTGGTACCCAGCATTATCCAGCACGCTAGATTTTCCAAGACGCATAAGGACACAGTTGGAGGATTTAAAGCCATTGATGAGGAGAAAGGAAGAAGGGACGGAAATGAATTAAAAATTCCAAAGGGAGAGAGTGTGACTCACTCGCTTCTTGATGGGTAACTACCCTTTTAAATTGCATCTTGTGAAAACAGCGGAGGAGCACTGAATGTAAAAGTGCTTCTGGGCAGAGCTGATTAAAAAGGAATAAAGCTCTTTTAAAAGGTTGTTCTGAGTTATTTGGCAACATTCGCATTCTGGTGGATGGGTGACTCAGATCCCACCGATGGTCCTTTTCATCTCCAGAGCTATGATTCTTTTAGGGGATAACAGCCACCAGTAATTGTTTGTCTCCTGAGACCTGGAGATGCTCAGTTGAGCTGATGGTATAAACGATTAGCACCAGGCTTGATTCGATGAGCTTTCACAGAGACCCTGTGCTCTGTCCTTGAGCGGCCTGCTGTGTTCCTTCACTTCCTGCGGGCAATGCTATCACAGGTGATTTGCTACAAACTTGCCACAAACAGCCAGGCTCCCCCTGCTGTGGCTTTTCTTTACCCTAATTGTAATCTTTTTTTTTTTTTTTTTTGGCATCTTTTGAAACAGGGTTTCCTTGTAGTCCCAACTTTCCTGGAACTTACTATGTAGACCAGGCTGGCTTTGAACTCACGAAGATCTGCCTGCCTCTGCCTCCCAAATGCTGGGATTAAAGGTGTGCGCCACCACAACCAGCTACTTGTAATCTTTTAAGTAAGAAGCAGGGTCTGGAGAAATGGCTCAGAGGTTGAGTGCTTACTGATCTTGCAGAGGACTCAGGTTCAGCTCCCAGCACCAACACAGCAGCTAACATCTGCCTATAGCTCCAGTACTAGGGGGATCTGATGCTGCCCTCTAGTGACTTCTGAGGGCCCTTGCATGCATGTGGTACACATACACACTCAGGTACACACACACACACACACACACACACACACACACACACAAATAATAAGGAAACAAACCTTTAAGTAGAAGCAAACCAGGCTGGACACAGGAAGACCAGCAGGGACAGCTGAGCTAATTAAAACTTGACCTTAAGAACACTTAACTTTCAGCACTGATGGCTCAACTGCCACTACTTGTAATTTTTAACCTAGTTTAAAATTAACCTCTGTAAAACACCTTACTAGGCAAACAAATGTCAGTCACAACTGTGTGGTAAGGAGGAGAAATAACTAACGGACAGTAGTGAAGTGACCCTCTGTGTGTGGCGCTGGGCTGCTCTGGGTGAGCCAGCTACTTTTCAAATACCCTCTGTGCAGGATAACAGAGAACCATACAGTCAGTCAGAAATCCCACAGAGAACACATCATGTCAAAACCAGTTTTCTGGGCCACTCCTTAATTCACAATGATGCTAAATTGGAGAAGGATTTTCTGTCTCGTGCCCAATGTAGACTACTACTTCAACTAACACAGAATTTCCCCTAAATGCTTTACTGCGGGGACCTGTACTGAAAATGTACCTTGACAAAGCAAACAAGAGCCCACAAAGCTGCATTTTTTATACTGCAGACCATGGGGAGGAGACAGCAGCCGTGTGGGCCACAGACCACGGGCAGCATCGGGACGGCTTGGTGGCTCCCAGCTTGCACGTCGTCACCTCTTAAGAGACCGGCTGCAGTGAAGACTCAAGTCGTAGATCACTTTTTGTCTGAAAGCAAAGCGCTTGTTGCCCTCTCGAGGTAAATTCAAGAAGAGAGCAGTGCTGGCCCTGTGCAGTCATCACTGAGAGCCTTTCCTCTCTCACATGCTTTTTGGACAAACACATCGTGATCGCATTTTCATCAAAAAAACAGATAAGTTATGGTTAAATGCTAGTAGGCACCAGAACACTTCTGCACACATTTCACAAAATTTATTTGTATTTAATGAAATTTTTTTTTTTTTTTTTTTTTTTTTTGAGACAGGATCTCCGTGTAGCCCCAGTTGGCCTGGATCTCACAGAGATCCCCCTGCCTCTGCCTCCTGAGTGCTGAGATTAAAGTCGTGCACCACCATGCTCGAATTTATATTTAATCTTTTAAAAAGTATTTTACTTATTTTAAAAGTATATTATTCTGTGCGTGTATAATATTTGTGTGTGCATGTGAGTTCAGATGTGCACATGCCACAGGACTCACATGGAGGTCAGATGACAACGTTCAGAATTCGGTTCGCTCCATAGTTTGAGGCTATTTCTCTGCTGTTTCTGTGTTGTGTTGGCTACTCTAGGCTAGCTGCCCCCCAGCTTCCAGGAAATTCTCCTATCTCTGCCTCCCCTCTCACTGAAAGAATGCTAGGATTAAAACTATGTGCCACAGCTGAGCCATCTTGCCAGCCACAGTTACGTTTTTAATGTGTGTGGGGTGAGTGTGTACATGTGTAAGGAGGCCAGAGGACAACCTCAGGTGAATGGTCTCGACAGCTCACCCTGCTGGGGGTTTTCAGAGTGGCATCAATTCCAGTCAGTAACCCTCCAGGCTCTGCTACCATTCCAGTGTCCTGGGCTTTGAACTAATGAATGTTGCTCCCTGAAATCACAATTTATTTAAGTTGTAGTCTGACTTTTTCATAAGAGGGGTGAGTTGGATTTATATCATTGCTCCTCTGAAGTGTGAAAACTTCAGGGTCTACTAAGCATGACTCATACTTATGAACCATTAAGGTTTTAAACAAGCAGTAAAAATAGACACCATCTCATTCAACTACCAAGTCAACACTCCCAAAAGTCACACTCCTAAAAGTCTCAAGTCAGGGACAAAGATTCATGTGTCACATTCATTTGTCAATCAAACAGATGTACTTGCTCACTGCACATTCACCAGCAACTGAATCCGTTTTATGCAGCCTCTCACGCTATCCCTGACCTTTATCAATACTGTTGAAAAAGCTCCTTTTTACTTTTCATTTCCACAAACCTGAAGGAGAGCAACAGGAGCAGTAGGGCCTGCACAAGGAGGTACTACCTCAATTCCGAGGTAACCCCTCCTCCCAGGTCATTTCTGCCAATATTTGATGATATAGACTGATATTCGTTCAGAGTCCATTCATGTATTTACTTAGGTTTTAGCCACAGTAAAGCCAACCTTAAGTCCACTCCTACTTATCAGCACACAAATCTCTAGAGGCAGCACATTTCAACCACCTTGAAGTGGGCTGTGACCTTTTCCTCTCCTTTCACAGAAGCCAGAGACAAGCCTGATGGTGCTAGGAGCCTCAGAAAGACAAGTCTACATTCCTTTCAACATCTTCAAGTTCTGATGATCTACATACAATCCACAGCACCCCTTTCTACAATAACCTTCCCCTCAGGGCAGTTTCCACACCAATAGTCACTAGCATCATGGCAAAGTTAAGGTTCTGAAAACAAAGTTTCCTGGAGTTTCTATTCCCACTCTGACTATATAAGCTTGGGCAAACTGCTTTGTCTTGCTGTGCCTTAGATTCCTCATATGTAAAGCAGAGGTGACCTGAACGCCGAACTCAAAGGCTACTGTATTAAGTGAATCAAACACCTATCACGATGCCGGGTGTGTTGTACATACACAAATGTAAACATCTCCTTGGCTCCTGGTTTCTTTCTCCCTCAGCTCTAACAGGCCTGTGACCACCAACACACACACTGCCTTTTCCCTTGGGTATCATACCTTCGGGACGTGAAACTCTCACACTAGGTGATCTCAGCCCTTGATGTCACTCATGAGCTGACAGTCCTTAATGTGTACCACCAGCTGAGATTTCCTGGGTCTGTACCCTGTCAGACATCTCTTGTGAACGTGTTGGAGGCATTTCAAGCCCCAAACCCGAGCTTCCCTGCGCTTTTCTATCTCAGCATATGGCATTACCCTCCACATAGATGGGAGTCATTCTTGGCCTTCCTTCCCCCAACCTGCCTCTTCTCCATCACCATTACCACCCCCTTGTCTGAGCCAAGGCCAACAAGGAAGCCTCTAGGCTTCTTACGTTTACTCTTGCAACCCTCTAATCCATTAGCCCAAATGGCCTTCCTTATTAATCAGAATGTATCACTCCTACCCCTCAAACAATCTACTTCCTTCTGCATTTCATATAAAACTCCAACTCCTTGGCAGTTACACCCTTGCCAAATGCTGCACCCTGCTACTGGACTTACCAATCCCAAGAATTACGAGACAGTAATTTTCTGTGCATTATAAATTACTCAGGCTCAGGTGTTCTGCTATAGCAGTGTAAAACTGACTAAGACAAACCACTTACTCATAAATAAAATTATTTGGTAGTTATTAGTTACTAGTAAATTACAAAATTTAAAATAATCAATTGTTTTAATGATTTTACATCAGCTAAATGTTTCTGACAAAGAATATCCAGTCCTGGGCTGGTGACATGGCTCAGAGGATAAAAGTGCTTGCAAGTGAAGTCTGATGACCTGAGTTTGATCCCCGGAACCCAGAGTGGGAGAGAACTGATGCCTGAAAGTTGTCCTCCGACTCCACATGGCATGCCCGTGTCCTTCTTCCTGCTCTCTCACTAATAAAATACCCAGGTTTCTTGGCGGGTGGACTGAAAACTCAACTAGGCCAGTTAAAACTAGTCCTAGTTTGGACAGTTTGGATCAGCCCAAGTCTGAAAAGATCTACAGACCACAGCTAGTGAATCTTTCAGAGAAGGCACTATGCCAGGAGAACATATTTGCTTCTTCCTAAAGGACTGGTTCAATGAAAAATCATTTTTTTCCCCACTAAAAAACAAAGAATACAAGAAATTCAGAACATTCATGTGGAACAGAAAGGAACCTCACAGGCTACTGCTAGGAGATAAAGGGACAACCACTTCAGAGTGTGGGTGAAGGGGGTTTCTTACTTGACAGCTTCGTAAATATTGTTTGAAGTATGTCCTGATAGGGCATCATGTAAATTTCGGATAAAATAATCTCTGTATTCTTCTGGTAGGGCCATAAATGTTCCACCCATCACAATGAACTCCACTTTATCCACGCTGTGACCAAGCTGTTTTAACTGAAAGAAAAACACATCATCAGCATTAGAAAGGCACTGCAGCCACTCGGGGGTACTGGCAATTTCTATTTTTATTCCGTAGTCTCACTAGCATAGTTTAAAAATGAGAAGCATGTTTTGGTAATTCTGTAGATTAAAAAAAAAAAAGTCTCAAAGATGGCTGAAGAGATGGCTCAGCAGTTAATGGTACTTGTTGGTCCGCTGAGGACCTGAGTTCGGTTCCTAGTGCCCACAATAGGGGGCTCACAACCCTCCATACTCTAGTTCCAGGAGATCTGAAGCCCTCTGGCCTTCACAGGCACATGATGAATAACTCACGCAGGCACACACAAATACACATAAAAATAAGTCTTTTTAAAAAATCTCAAAGAAAACATTTATTGCTCAAATAAGAAGGGAGAGTGAGATTTAAAACCAAACCAGTAGCTCAATATCAACAGAGTAGGAATTTAAAAACAGAAAGGCAGAAAATAGGAAATGTACGATATAATAAATATAAGAACAATATAATGTAATATCCAATATAGTAAATATTCATCACTCGTATTGTATGTCAGACTTTGTGACTATGAAGCATAACCTGGACTTTATGAAGGTAGACAGAAAGAAAGCTAGGTTAGAAAGAAAAGTCAAGAATGTAGCTTAAGAGCCGGGCATGGTGATGTACACTTGAATCCTAGCACTTGGGAGGCAGAGGCAGGCAGGTCTGTGAGTTCCAGTCCAGCTGGATCTACAGGGAGATGCTATCTCAAAAAGACTAAAAAAAAAAAAAAAAGCAGCTTAAAATTAGACACAGGCCCTTAACCCCACCCCCTTCTTCAAAACCAAACAAAATGGATGTCTAAGCACTAAGAAATTAAATACTACGTCCCCTCTACTACAGGAAAGAATTGCACAAATCTTCTACTATGTCAACTAAAATAAGCCAAAATTCTAATTTTGAAAAACAAATATTTAATTTTTTTTTGCTGTATATTAAGCTTGAGGAAGCCAGGGTCAAACACCATGTTAACAACTAGAATTGATATACTGTGTGGATGGAGCTGGAGAGATGGCTCAGTGGTTAAGAGAAGTTACTGATCTTCCAAAGGACCCACGTTTGGTTCCCAGCACCCACATCAGGCAGTTCATAGCTACCTGTAACTCCAGTTCTAGGGGATCCAGCTTCCGACCTCCACAGGCACATGCATGCATGTGGTGCACATAAACTCACGCAGGCATACATATGTATACATAAATAAATCTTTAAAATATAGATCATGTAAAGAATGTCTACACTAACTATACAAAAATGGAACTGTTTTAAAATAGTTGTTTCTGAAAATGGCCAGTAACAATTTGTATTAGATGTATGTGTATCTAAGTGTACATGTATCCATACATCAACACTAAAAGAGTTCTTCTCTGTCCATAACTGTTTATAAAGAATACACATCAAAACCATCCTGAGAGCTTTTCAAAAACTTTAAACAGCTAGACATGCTCGGAGGCAGAGGCAGGGGGATCTTTGTGAGTTCCAGGTCAGCTGTCTTAAAAAGACCGACCCCCCCCCGCCCCCTCTAAACCAGACAAGATACCAGCACTTCCAGAGGTGGGGATTGGCTCAAAGCCATAAGTTTCTCCAATGAGTCTAGTGCACTTGCAATTAGAGTAGAACTGTAAATTATTCCAGGCTAGTTTCCTCACATCTACACAGAGCCCTCTATTTTGTTCTGTTTTTTGTCTTTTTGTTTCTCTGTAGCCCCAGTGCCTGGAACTCACTATATAGACCAGGCTGGCCTTGAACTCACAGATATCTGCCTGCCTCTGTGTCCCAAGTGCTGGGATTAAAGGCCTGTGACATAACACCCGGCAGTCCTCTATTTTGTAAGCATAAATATTTACCCTAAACATAGTTCTACATTTTAAAATTTTTAATTAATTAATCTATTTTTGGCTTTTTGATACAAGGACTCTCTATAACCCTGGCTGGCCTGGAACTCGCGATGTAGCCCAGGCTACCTTCTATTTCACAGAGATTCGTGTGCCTCTGCCTCCAGAGTGCTGGGATTAAAGGTATGCAACACCATACCCATCTTAGCTCCACATTTTAAATGAGTTAAATATCATGGCTGAGGTCATTTTAGAACATGTTTTTCCAAGCTATGTGGGCTTCCCAGGTGGAGTCCTTTCCTCCTGCAGGGAATCAAAGCAAACACGTTCTGGGGTGACAGTGAAGTGATCATCAGAACTGGGTAGTATTCGCTAATAGTTACATAAACCCAGAAGCTTGTTTGCTGCGCTTCACGTACCTTTCATTTTTCAATTTTGTATTTATAAGTTAATTACTGTAACAAAAATGAATGCGCTTCCATTTGAAAAGTTGGACAAGTATAATCAAAGACAGTATGTTCAAGGTCATTTACACGCTGTTTTTACTCAACTACATCAATGTATAATTTCTAGGCAATAAAATCCACTAACTTTAAGGCACAACTGGTGAGTTCTGAGTTCTGTCAGCACCAGCACCACCAGCATAGAACAAGACAGTCTTGAGAGTTCCCCAAGCACTCTGTTGTCAGTCCCTACCCCACTGAGAAACCAGCACAATGCTTCCTGACCTAGGCTTATGGAAACTAAAACCTAATTTACACATGTTCCTAAGTGACTTCCTTCAAACCAGAAGAACAAAGAACACAAAACCCTTTTGCTGGACGGACATACACATACACATACACACACACCCCTTAAAGAAAACAGTCTCTAGAGAGTACATGAGTTTTGACCATGCAAGGCACTGTGAAAGTCTCCTTTAGACAAGTTAAAACTTACTAAGAAGCCAGGCGTGGTGGCGCACGCCTTTAATCCAGGCAGGGGGATATCTATGAGTTCAAGTCCAGCCTGGCCTACATAGTGAGTACCAGGACAACTGGGGCTACAGGAAGACCCTGTCTCAAAAAGACAAAACAACAACAACAACAACAACAACAACAACAAAACACAAAAAACTTACTAAGGGGGAAAAATACTCTTTTTGTTCTTATTTCACAAGGGATTCAAATCAAGGAATGACATATTATTATTAAGTATAAAAACTATTTTAAGAAAACTTTGAAAATTTTACCTGTTCTATCCGGTGTCTTGTCTGTAGATAAGGGTCGTATCTAGCTCGGATGGCTCGCATGGAAGTTGGCTAAGCAAACAAAAAAAAAACATTCTGTTACATCCAGATCAAGTTAAAAAAGAAGAGCACTGAGGTAGTGAAGGCTGTGTGAAAACGAGAGTTCTCAGCATTGGGATACCAAAACCTGCCTTGCAGCCTCCTTCCTTTCTCAGTCTCACCAGGGTTCAGGCTAGCCCCACCCCCATGTCCAAGGGTACCTGTCTTCTTGGCTCACATTTACATTCTGTGGACATGTGATGGCATCTAAAGTGTTCTACCTATCATAAAGATGCACACAGACACCCAAAAGGCCTTTAAACAAGGTATTACACACGGCTTGTAATGACTTAACAGTCTTGATGCTACCATCACATAGTGGAGTTCTCGACAACAATGACATGGTATACTGGCACACAAGGTTCTTTGAGGTATGCTATAAAAGGTCAGGCATGGTGACTCACAACAATAATCCTAGTAGTTGGGAGGCAGAGGCAGGAAGACTACCAAAAGTTAAGGCCAGCCTGAGTTACAATGAAACCTCAATCTATCAACCAACCAACCAACCAACCAACCAACCAACCAACCAACCAACCAACCAATCAATGGGGAAGGGAGCTGTTTTGATACATTACTTTGTATCTTAAAGAGTAAAAAATTGGAGCTGGAGAGATGGCTCAGTAGTTAAGAGCACTGGCTGCTCTTGAGAGGACCTAGGTTTGGTTCCCAGCACCTACATGGCAGCTAACAACCATCCATAACTCCAATTCCAGGGGATCTGATGCCCTCTTCTGGCCTCTGCAGGTTTGCATGTACAGGTGCACTTACATACATGCAGGCAAACTCACACATATAAAATTAAAATAAAAATAATTTTTTTTAAAAAAAAGTAAAAAAATTGGGGCTGGAGAGATGGCTCAGCGGTTAAAAACACTGGTTGTTCTTGCAGAAGACCTGGGTTCGAATCCCAGCACCCACATGACAGCTAACAACTGTCTGTAATTCCAGTTCCAGGGGATCCGACAGCCTCTTCTGTCTTCTGCAGGAATTGCACGACCTGGGTGCACTTACCCACATGCAGGGAATACACGCAGACACATAAAATAAAAATAATAAACAAAATTTTTTTTTTAAGTAAAAAATTAAATGACAGAAACCAGGAAAAAAATAAATAAATAAAAGCCATATCCAAGAAGAAAAAGTCATGTGACTTGTTGGTATCTGACCCCTTCTGAATGTCCAGATTCCTCCCAAAGCTGCTCCCTGGCCTTCTGTCTATACTCCAGTTCCTTTCCACACGACTGTCAGAATGGCCCCTTGCTTTAAACCTACTGGCTTCTGCAGATACCCCTAGTGAAGACTCCTTACTCTGACTCACAACCCCTCCCTCAGTTCCTCTCCAACTGCCCCCTCCCCCTCCCACTATGTACCAGAGCACCTCACCCTCCTTCCTACCTCGGCCCTTTCTTTGAGCTGTTCTCTCCTGGGAATGAGCCTTCTTGACATTCTTGTGACTCACTCCTTTTTCCATCAAGAGTCAGTCACCCTTTAGAGAGTCCCTCCTGACCAAGGCTCAGGGTTCCCATCTGTCCTTACCACACTCAGCTTCGCCTCTCTGCCTAGCATTTGCTATGATCTGGTATTTCTTGCTTGGCTCTTTACCTTCTTCTCTTGTTAGAATGTAAATGCTGGCTCTTCATGCTGAAGAACAACACCCCTGGAGTGCAGTGGGCACAGCAGCTGCCACTGACTATCTCTCCCTGCCAGCTGTTTAAGCCTCTGTGCCTCAGTTTCCTCACCATAAGACTGGGGTAATCACACTGTCTGTCGGCTAAACACTGCTGTAAGGCTTGAAGGTGTAAAGCACTAGGACAGTGTTTGGGATATGTTGGTAGTAAATGCTCACGCCAGGATCTCTCCAGTGTTGACTAAGATACGGTACTAGTAGACACACAACAAGTATGTGACAAACAGCTATTATAATCAGGAGGAAAGTACAAACTCGAACTTTTCAGTGCTAGTCCTTGTAATGCCACACTGTGCATGGAATGTGATATGACATCTTCCCAGATACCTGCAAAGGACTTTACCTCATAGCCAGTGTAAGACTGGGTTGAATACTCAAAATCTGAATCTGGTCCTCCAGGGCAGTACCTGCAGATGCAATGACAGGGCAGGGGGGTCAGGGCAGGGAGGCTTGGCTCACTTGTGTAGCTCGGGTATCTACAGTCCCCCAAATCCCAGCAAAGAGGCTTCACTTTCAATTCAAACAACGTCTACCCTTGCAGTGGCTACAAATAGATCACTGTTTACCAATAAGCAAACAAGAAAACCGAGCAAAGGAACAAGATGACATTCATTTTCAGAACATTAGTTATTTTACAGGTTTAACAACAGGCACCAAAACAACAGTTTTCCCATTTGGACTGACTTCATGCTTTCCTGGGACCCATACTTGGGAACCCTTCTCCTGCCCCCCTTTAATCTTCCTATGTGAAGTCATGCCTTTGTGTCCACTAATTCTTCCAGATATCTAACATGTATTTATAAGAATAACCTTCTTATTTTGATACTTTTCTGGTCCAAATTCATTTTGAATTTGACACTGGAATTCAGGAAGCTCATATTTCAATGTAAATTTATCCAGTTAACTCCATGTTTACTGTTTTGAGTTTATAACCTACATATCTTTTTAACATTGCAACATGTGTGTTCCACTTTAAAAGCACTGAAATTCCAATGGCTGCTTGTTTCAGAGAACAAACATGAATCTATTTAATCAAAGTTTTAAATGTTTCTAGTCTGTACTACTAAGACATTAGGGAATTTACCTACCAGGTCAACTAAAATGCATGCAATATTATTAATCATCATACTTACACACATATGTTCCCTGTAAAACTGATGTGTGGACATCTGTGGGGTTTGCACATCACAGCCACAACAGCAATCTATAAAGGAAAGATGAATTACAAAGCCATTATGGCTGCGCATGGTGGCACACATCCTTAATCAAGGCCAGCCTGGTCTACATAGCAAGTTGCAGGCTAGCTGGGGCAACAGACAAACAAAACACAAAAGAGAAAAAAGAAAGAAAAGCATTAACAAAAATCCTGAAGAGCTAGTTACCCCTAAGAAGGAAGGGGAGAAATGCAATCAGAGCAGCAGCACATCAGAGTCTTCAAGGTATTGAAAAGCTGAAATATTTATACAATCTGAAGAGAAACCAGAGTGTCTTCTTCATGAAGACTGACAATGGGGCAGAAATTAATGAAATTGAAACAAAGAAAACAATATAAAGAATCAATGAATCCAAGAGCTCGTTCTTCGAAAAGATAAACAAGATTGACAGACCACTAGTCCAGTTGACCAAAAGAAAGAAGAGCACCTCCAAATCAAGAAAATCAGAGATGAAAGGGGAAACATCACAACAGACACCAGAAAGATACAGAACATTATAAGGGAATACTCTAAAAACCTATATAATACTATATTGGAAAACCTAGAAGAAATGGACGGATATCTAAAGGCATGGGAACCACCAAAA
>NW_008333388.1:3143454-3144150 GCF_000622305.1 Nannospalax galili
AAGCCTTGTAAAGACACAACCAAAAAAGAAAACTATAGACCCATATCCTTAATGAACATAGATGCAAAAATTCTCAATAAAATACTTGCAAACCGCATACAGACACACATCAAAAGGATCATCCACCATGATCAAGTTGGCTTTATCCCAGCAATGCAGGGATGGTTCAATATACGTAAGTCAATAAACATCACATATATAAATGGGCTCAAAGACAAGAACCACATGGTCATCTCAATAGATGCAGAGAAGGCCTTTGACAAAATTCAACATGTATTTCTGTTCAAAGTCCTAGAGGGAATGGGACTGGAGGGAACATACCCAAACATAATTCAAGCCATATGTAACAAACCCACAGCCAACATCATTCTAAATGGAGAAAAACTAGAAGCATTCCCATTGAAATCAGGAACCAGACAAGGCTGTCCACTATCTCCACTTCTTTTTAATAGTTCTTGACACTCTTATAAGAGCAATAAGACAAGAGCAGGAAATTAAAGGAGTAATAATTGGAAAAGAAGAGATCAAATTATCCCTTTTTCAGATGATATGATATTATATCTAAGAGACAACAAAAATTCCACCAGAAAACTCCTAGAAATTATTAACACGTTCAGTAAAGTGGCAGGTTACAAAATGAACCTACAAAAGTCTGTAGCCTTTCTATATACCAATAACAAGCAATCAGAGAAAGAG
>NW_008333388.1:3144702-3146904 GCF_000622305.1 Nannospalax galili
TGCACAAAAGTCAATTCCAAATGGCTCAAAGACCTCAATGTAAAGCCTGAAGCTCTAAAACTGTTAGAAGCAAACATTGGGAAAAACCTACAAGATATAGATGTAGGAAAGGATTTTCTAAACCAGACATCAATTGCTCAGGAAACAAGGGCAAGAATTAACAAATGGGACCTCATTAAACTAAAAAGCTTCTGTACATCAAAGGTGGCAACCAGGGAAGCGAACAGAAAACTCACAAAATGGGAGAAAATCTTCACCAGCAACACATCCAACAGAGGTTTAATATCCAGAATATATAATGAACTCAAAAAACAGAGACTCAAGACAAGAAGTTAACCCAATTAAAAGATGGGTTAGGGAGCTGAACAGAGAGTTTTCAAAAGAAGAAGTAAAGATGGCTATGAAACATTTTAAAAGATATTCAACATCACTAATAATTAGGGAAATGCAAATTAAAACCACTTTAAGATTTCTTCTTACCCCAGTCAGACTGGTTAAGATCAAGAGTGTTGGGCCTTCGGGACCCTCATACACATGGCATGGAGAAAAATGAGGCCTAATATAATTTCCTAAGCCAGGCTAAAGTTTAGCGACCTGTCTCTGGCCTGTCACTTCCGTGTGGAGGTGACTCAGCAGTGCCCTATCCAAGACTGCCTCTGCCCAGTAATAACTGGCGTAATAAATTCCCAGTGGCCCACAGTCTTCGCTCCAGCTGACATATTCCTATACCCACCCCCTTTTCCACACCCCTTTTGCTTAAACTATATAAGTTGATGCCTGACGCAATAAAGTGAGTTCCTGCCTCTACACGACTTCCGACTCGGTGTGGTTTTTGAGTCACCGACACCCACTATCCCGCTCAGCCCCCAAGAGAGGGACCCAGGCTGGTCCTGGCCTCTCTCCCTGTGCCGTACCTGTCGGAGCGATCTGACACAAGAGAACAAATGATACCAAATGTTGGAGAGGATGTGGGGAAAGGGGAACACTCATCCACTGCTGGTGGGGCTGCAAACTTGTTCAACCCCTATGGAAAGCAGTGTGGAGAACTCTTAAAAAACTACAAATGAACCTACCATTTGACCCAGTTTTACCACTCCTTGGCATATACCCAAAGAACTCACCCTATTGCAGAGACACTTGTACATCCATATTGGTTGCTGCTCTTTTCACCATAGCTAAGAGATGGAAGCAACCTAAGTGTCCCTCAATTGATGAGTGGTTAATGAAAATGTGGTTCATATATGCTGGGGGAATTACTGCTGTTTAAAGTATCTATCAGCCAGGTACCCGGAGTCAGTTCCAGGCCCTGGCTGGTAGCTACAGCATTAAAATAATTGGCTAATAGTTACAGCTGTCTGTTCAGTGTTTTTGCACTGAGAGCTGTGACCCCGTCTTGAACCAATTTATGTACACCCAGGGGGGGTCCTGTATTTACCCTAGATCTATGTAGGAACTGGACCCAAAAGGGAAGGAAAGGGGAGAAATGAGTGCACCTTACTTGGGGAAACCAGCATGGAAGGTAAGACAATGCGAGAGATAAATAACGCCTAGCTAATTTTGAAAAGCAGAGGGAACCATGTTACTCCTACAACCTACTGACAAATTATACATAGCAGATCAAGAAATATATGTCTAGGTAAAGTTTATCTGAGAACAAATGGTCTTTGCCCAAGATTTATCTACATGACACAGTAATTAAAAGTACCAGACTGGTGGAACTAACCTTCTTGGATGTTTAACAGACATACTTTGAGGCCTATAATAATTTGGTCAGAGGGACATAAAGGACACTTTTTGCTCCTTGCCCTCCTAGGTCGACTAGTTCCAGGGGACTATGAGCATCTCTCAAAATGTCCTGTAATTGTAGGTCACTTGTCCTCTTGATCAAGGAAGCCGAGGAGACCCCAAGAGATGGACTTGAACCAGTATCCAGTCTACAAAGAGGAGGGTCAACACAGAAGAATCATTTCCTCCATGCTTCTAAGCGATGCTAACCATGGTCAAGCAGGACCTTTGACTTATCTTCACACAGGCGGAACTGGTAAAAGAAAGGAACCAGGGGCTCCTCCCAAGCCCATGTGACCCCTGAGGAATAGGTCCTCACACAACCTTACGAGTAAAAATAAATTGGTTTATCTGGGCCAACTGTATGGCCTTAAACACCCAAAAGGAAAGTATAACCAAAGATTAATGGGGTCAATA
>NW_008333388.1:3146935-3147254 GCF_000622305.1 Nannospalax galili
ATGCCAGGTAGGAGATACCTTCTTTTGAGTTGTTGGCCAGGGTGGCCAAAGGGACTCCCAGATAGTAACCCCCCATAGAACTGGGAAAATGAACAGCAGACCCCAATCTTATCTAAAGGAATATTGACAACTGATTGCTGCTAGGTGAGGAACAGCTGACCCTCCTAAAACAAAGACCTCTAGATAGGCTGACTAGATTCACCAGAAGGGCAAGTAGTGGGGAATGGCTGGGGTTGTTGACAACACAGCAGACAGTAGCAGAAATATTAGAGTATAAGGGCTCTAGTTGGGGGAGGGAGGCTATGGGAGGGTGTCATCT
>NW_008333388.1:3147416-3147904 GCF_000622305.1 Nannospalax galili
ACCAGTGAAATATACCCGATGACGTTATAGACATACACAGGTACCAAGGATCCGAGTGTAACCAATTATGACTAGTAATAATCAGATACAAATGGATTAGAGATGCATGCGCCAACATCTCAGTGTTAATAGCAAAAATAATGAGTCTTTCTGCAAGGAACGATGTATTCTAAAATGAAATGGAGATCTTTTTTATAGGTTAAAAACTCATTCAATTTTATGTTTTACAGGGCTTATACTGAGTTCAATATTGTATAACTGTATTAATTCAACTGAGAACCTAGAAACTTGCACCCACTTGTGAAAGAGATGTATTCTTGCTCTGGAGTGTGTTACTGAATATGTTAAAGCTGTAGTGAAATGCTTCTTCTAATCAATCATGTAGTTATTAAAAATTTAAAAAATGGTAAAAAAATTCTTCAAAACATAAAAATTTGCTGCTTAATAATTAGTAGATGTGAAAAACATTACCACTGAAATCTACCTGA
>NW_008333388.1:3148043-3163459 GCF_000622305.1 Nannospalax galili
GAAACCTCATTTAATTTTATGTCTTATAGGGTTTTTACTGAGTACAATATTGTATAACTGTAATAATTCAACTGTAAACCTTAAAATTTATAGCCAATTTTGAAAGAGATGAATCTTAGTTGAGAAAATTGTTATTGACTATGTCAATGCTGTTGTAATGAAATGCTTCTTCTAAGTATGTGGTTATTAAATAATTAAAAAAAAAAGAAGACTGATAATGTTATATCCTTAAGCTGGGTTCGAGGTGATCTCTTTTAATATTAATAACCTTAAAATGTTTGTATGAATGTTATATATGAACTTTACATTCAATTTCAGAATAAGTACAAAAGAATTATTTATTATTGTTATTATTATTATTATTATTATTATTATTAATGGTGCTGGGAACTGAACCTAGGGTCTTGAGCACTTTACCACTGAACTATATCCCTATCCCTAGGAATTGATTTTTAAAGTCATAATGATTTATTTGCTATTTTGCTAAAACAGCCTATAAGAAAAAGACTGCTTTATGTAATATCATGAGATTATATACAAACACAATCATTTTTATTGAAATTCCTCATGAACACCCCAGATCTCAACATCTACAGCGGGAAGCCAGAGACCAGACTGATCTAGGCTATGTGCAAAATATTCTCAGGATGTCTGATGGAGTCCAGTTAGGTAGGAAAGTTCCTGCCTGAGGATGGTTACGGAGATGTTAAAACTGGCTATGCTGGAGGCTGGTGGCCAGATCCTGGAAATACATAATGCTATTGGATGCTGGCACAGAGGAAGTTGTTTGTGTAGGGGAGAACCAGAATGAACCCTGGGCTGAATGAAATCGAAGGTACTGCTGCAAACTCTGAATTTTCGACAGACTGAGATACCCCAAAACACTGATGGAAAGGTGTACATATAGCATGTACATGTATGTATACAGACTCACGGCATCACTTTTAACATTCCTATCAAACAGGCATAACCTGACTAGTTATGAAGAAACATTTGAACAGAGTCGGACATCATGCTAGGAAACAAGCAGCTGGTGAGCTTCAGGGAAGCTACTGAAATCAAGGCAGTGCACATCCAGACTGAAGAGACATGACACCTAGATGCAGCAGAGACCAAACTGGCTCTGTGGACATCAGTGAATCAGCTGTGATGACCAGTTGACTACACAGTCGACATGGTAAAAAACAAAATTTTGTTGTGTGTGTGTGTGTGGTGTATTTACTTGTTAGGAAAGGTGTGTACATCAGACTTGGCAGCACATCATATATAAAAATTGTGGGGTTCAACCATCCACGATTATCAGAATCGAGAAGACAAGGCTACTAAAACAGCCAACACAAGCTGCTAGAAAAATCCTGAACCAGACAACACACTGAAATGTCAGTCACATCAGGAACATGGACTTCCACTCCAGAGGCCCTGTTTTAACAGGGTCTTAATCCTGCTGGTCTCTCATTCGCCCTTTGACTCCTAGAGCCTCTCTCCTGATTCAGGCCCTTAATGCTTCACACAGAGGTCAGACCAAGAGTGTCGAACCTACCATTTAAATGTCCTTTTAAGAAGTATCAATTGGAAGCTATCAACTTAAGAGAGTCAATAACATCTACTATACTGAGTCACCAAGCCTCAATCTTTTTTTTTTAAATTTTTTTAATTTTTATTTTATGTGTATGAGTGTACTGCCTGCATGTATGTGAGTGCACCTGTGTTGTGCAATGCCGTGGAGGTCAGAAGAGGGCTTCGGATTCCCCTGGAACTGAAGTTAAGGATGGTTCATAGCCGCCATGTGGATGCTGGGAATTGAACCTGGGTCCTCTGCAAGAGCAGTCAGTGCTCTTAACCGCTGAGCCAACTCTCCAGCCCCGACCAAGCCTCAGTCTTTAAAGAGAGCAAACGTCCTCTGCTCCTTTACGTACAACTAGTGGGCTTCCTCCTGCCGCACCCCAGTGCTGTGCACATACCTCCCCTCCAGCACACAGCATGACAGACTTTCAGAGTCTGAAGCCCCCCACCTCCACCTCACTACTTCTAAGGACACTTTACCAGCTCCACTCACCCCACTGGCAGTCCTGATGGGTTTTGCCTTGAGCTTGGGGATCAAGACCTTCCGATACTGAGGAGGGACTGCAGCAATGATGTCTACCAGGCGGGGCTGGGCGGAAAGGCCGTACTTGGCAGCTGTCTTGGTTTTCAACCTGAAAGCAAAGCATCTAGCATCACTAAGAGCACATTTCAGGCACACAAATCCAAAGGATGATGTGCACATATTACCTTTAAGTGTCATTCCTCTATCCCTTCACAAGGTGACAAGAGTGGCTTAAAGATCTGTGAATATTGAGTGGGGTGTGGTGGTGCATGCCTTTAATCCCAGCACTTGGGGAGACAGAGGCAAGTGGATCGCTGAGAGATCAAGGTCAGCCTGGTCTACATAGCGAGTTCTAGGCCAGCTGAGGCTATAGGGAGACCCTATCTCAAAAAGACCAAAAAAGCTGGGCGTGGTGGTGCACGCCTTTAATCCCAGCACTCGGGAAGCAGAGGCAGGTGCATCTCTGTGAGTTCAAGGCCAGCCTGGTCTACATAGTGAGTTCCAGGACAGCTGGGGCTACAAGGAGACCCTGTCTCAAAAAAAAAAAAAAGATCTGTGGATGTCAAGGAACCAGAAGAGAATCTGTTAGTAAGCAGCCTGATCTTCTCACCCTCAAACACCAGGGGGAAACCCAGACTGCGGGGCCCAGGAGGATGTACAGTGGAGGTCTAGCTCCAAACAGTCCAGCTTCCATCCTAAAGAGCTACCCCGACGATTCCTCTCCGAGGCCTCAGCACTGATATCTAGGGACTCCATGTGTGAGGCTGTCTAGCGCACTATAAGAAGCTTGGCAACACCCTTGCTTCTGCCTTCTTCCTGATGTGAAACCAAAAATGTCTCTAGACAGTGGCAGGTGTCCCCTGGGAAGAAATCACCCTGGCCAAGAACTTCTTTCTTGGATGAAATATTGTATATGTTCAAAAAGCCTAGAATACAAATCACATTGATCTACTATGACAGTTATGACACAACCACTTCTCTACGTCTCTTCCTGATTATAACCCTATCCCTAACCCCCAGAGGCAGCCTCCACTCTAATAATTACTTTAATTCCTAACCCCCACCCTGCCCCTGCCATTTCTTTCTTGTAGCCAGGCTGGCTTCAAACTCACAATCCTGCTACCTCTGCTCTCACGTGCTAAGATCACGGGTATGTACCACCACGCTCAGCTTATTACTTTCCTTGGCAATGTTACCAGCTTTTCTTTTCTTTGTGCTTACTAGCCAAATCCTAAGAGTCACACGGTCTTCTGATCAACCCATCTAGAAGTATCTGTGGGATGGGCACATCGTTTTCAACAAATGTTATCTGAATACCTAGCGTGCGTAAGATACTACCTATGCTCTTGGTAGTGAGCCACAGTCCTTTCATGTGATGCATTGCAATTAAACCCACACAGGCAGGCACCCATCCCAATGAAAGGATGGTTCCAGAATGCAGAAAGGACTTTAGTGAGTGCTGGGGAGATAGGGAAGACAGGCCCAGAAGAAAGAGTAGCCCTCAGGCAGGCAGTGCAGACACAGGGACAGGCCTGCAAGCAGACAGGCAAGGCCTGCAAGCAGATAGGCTGGCTTGTGTGGAGATGCAGTCATAGGATGCCTGTATTTTAGGAACTATGCACAGGACAACTTGCCAGAAAGCTGGAGACAGAAGTTTAAAAGGAAGTAGATTGTAAAGCCTAACTGAAGAAAGCCTTAACACGATGGGCTGGGGAAGAGGGAGGCTTTAAGGATGATGGCAGTGTTAGCTTTAGATATCAATTACAAGAAACACAAAAATATGTAGATAGAAAAGTTCACTAGAAGTAAGCCTGCATGATTAGGAGTGGAACCAACACACAGAAGGAAAAGTTACTGTAGAAGGCTACAGAATATATTATCTTCATGGTCAAACGGGGTAGTTTGCCACATACTCATTTCTTTAGCAAATGTTTTCAGGGAAGGGACAAAGTAAACACAAAGTAGGACCTTATGCATGCTAGCTATTCAGGAAAGGGGTCAAATACTGCAGCATATTAAGAAACAAGCATGAATGTAGTGATTACATGACCTGAGGTTGAGGGAGAACCCTTTCTTTATGGTTAATCTACATTAGATTGAATCTATATAGAAAGCAAATAAAGTTAAGAAAATAAGATGCAGAGATGAAAGACCGGTCCCATTCAAGGGTATAGAAAGACCAAGCTGAACACAAGTAGATGAGTATGTTCAAGTAGTTCTCTAGTAGGGATGGGCTAAATTAGATTAAAGGCCCCAGAAGGAGAGTGGTCCTTCAGAGAGCTGTTGCTTGCAAGGAGACAGTGGGAGGGTAGAATGTGATATACCAAAGAGCAGGGGCTCTGGAGATAGCCAATGTATTCCAAATCCCAGCTCTGCCAAGTACCATTTATCCCTGGACAAATTACTTAGCCTCTCTCTGTCTTAGACCACCCATCTGTTAAGTGAGGGTGATGCCAGTACCTTCAGGGTTTTTTAATTAATTTTATTATTAGTGTGTGTAGGTGTGCACATTATGGCACAAGTGTGGAGGTCAGAGGTCCACTTTCAGGAATCAGTTCTCTTTCCATTGTGGGATTCAAGATCAAACTCACGTTGTCAGGTTGGTATGGTAAGTGCTTCTACCCTCTGAGCCATCTCACTAGCCCCTCATACAGTTTTTCAAGTATTAGCTGGGCTATTACATACAGTGTACTCATAACAGTGCCTGTATTACTGTACATGCCCAGTTAATGTTGGAAGCTGTTAGCATTGGTAGGCTATGAGGCAACGGTATCATGAGAAATAAGTGAGAAAATAAGACACAAGATAGAAAAGATGTATTGGATAATTTCATAAAACAGACACACTGCCAGGCAAAGTGGTACAAGCCTTTAGTTCCAATACTTAGGAGGCTGAGGCAGAAGGATTGTCTTGCATTTGAGGCCAGCTTGGACTACATGAGAATGAGTCTGTAAGTCTCGGGGGTGGGGGTAGATGGGGGAGGGGGAATGCTGACAGAAACCTGCTACCTAAGAACAAGACTGGCCTCTTTTATTTTTTAATTTTATTTTATGTGTATGAGTGTGCTGCCTGCATGTATGTAGGTGTACCTGTGTCATGCAATGCCTATGGAGGTCAGAAGAAGGTGTCGGATCACATGGAACTGGAGTTGAGGATGGCTGACAGCTGCTACGCAGGTGCTAAGAACAGAACCTGGTATTCTGCAAGAACAGTCAGTACTCTTAATCGCTGAGCCATCTCTCCAGCCCCAGGACTTGCCTCTTTTTAGAGACCTACTTACTTATTTAGATCGGTGTCTTTCCCCTGTTCATGAGCTTCAATCAGCTGCTTAATAACATCTCCTATGGTCAGCATCATCAGCTCAGCAGGGCTGAGGTCTCCTGGAAAGGTAAAAATTCAAACATCAAAAATCAATAGGACCAAGATCTCCCAAAAAGATACGTTTCAACAGCAAAAATCTCATTATTCAGCAAAGATTTTACATTTATTTATTCGTGTATTTGGAGAAGGTATGCATGTCACAGTGTGTATGTGGAGGTCAGAGGACAACATGTGGGAGTTGGTTCTCTTTTTCTACAACATGGGTTCTGGGGATGGAACCTGGGTTGTCAGAACTTTACCTACTGAGCCATCTTTCTGGTTCTCAGTAAGGATTTAAAAATCGTATTTAGTAATTTCTCTTCCAAAATCATTTCAAGGACTGTGGGGTACAGCTCAGAGGGCAGAGTGTTTGGCTTCTAAAATCATTTCAAATATACCAAATGAATTGTTCAAGTTCAGAAGACACCAAATCTCTATTGTTTATAATCTGATCAAGTCTTTCATCTCTTCAATTAAAAAAAAAAAAAAAACCAAAAAAACGGGCCTTATCTATATGTGGGAAAACCACCCTTTAGAAGCACAGGACACTGAGATTATTATGGACAGATAAAGGAAAAATTATGGGAAAGAATAATGTAGAAATAACTCCTGATTAGTAATTCTGAATATCTGCAGAGTTCACAGAGAACATTTAGATGCACTGATTCAATCTTAGAACAGCCTGAACAGATGGATCAGGAACATCTGTCTATACCATAAAGATGTTACCAAAGGCCCTTGGTTCCTTTCTCATTACAGTTGAGGCTGGCTTGAACTTGCTATGTAGTCCAGTCTGGCCTTGAACTTGCGATTTTTCTGCCTCAGCTTCCTGAGTGCTCAGTGTGCAGCACGCACCATCCTGCCTGGCCTATCCAAGAATCTAGATGCATTTCTAAGATATTGTCTGTTCTCCAGCATGACCCTCTCATCCAAAGACACAGCACATAGCACGTTGATCCTATCATCAGTCACAACTCGCAAATCCAAGCATGGGCACCAATCCAAACCAGGACAATCTGAGCTCTTCAAGGCAAAAAAACCCAACAAAACCCACAAAAACAAAAACAATCCCCTCCCCCCAAACCTAAGACAAGCCCATATTTTACCATCTGACCACAGTAGGGGGTGCTGGTTTGGGTGATGCCAGCAAACAGGCCTCCAGCCTGCTGGTCTAGAAAGATAAATAAACTACCAGGAAGTGTAGATGAGAAGACCTGGAAGTCAGGGCACCCTGTCATTTGCTTTAACCCCATTTGAAACCTCACAACACTTGTCAGGTGGGTACCGTTACTCCATTTCACAGATGTAAAAAATGGGGCCAAGGCAAGTTAAGACCTCATTGCAAGTGGCAGAGCAGTCTCAGATCCAGGTCTTCTTACCACGATGGCTTTTCTCAGTGTACCACACTGTCAATGACTTAATGAGGGAAGGCTGACACATCAGAAAAATTTGAGAGAAAAGTCCATTCATGATCAAAGGCTAAATGATCTCCAAACCATGTAACCCAGAACTTCTAAGTTCTACAAAGGTGTCTCACAGGCCATATAAACAGAGGTAGACTCGGGGGGAGGGGGGTGTCAAAGGGGACAGGAAGGCTCTCTTTTTCCTCCCCCTCCACCCTGTCCTCCCTCCCTCTCTCACAAAACCACAGAAACTCTGCTTTCATCTGTTCACATATAAGACGTATATGTGTTCACATATAAGACTTCATTTGGGGGCTGGAGAGATGACTTAGCAGTTAAGACCACTAGCTGCTCTTGCAGAGGACCTGGGTTCGTTCCTAGCACCCACATGGCAGCTAACAATAGTCCATAACTCCAGTTCCAGGGAATGCGACACCCTCTTCTGACCTCCGTGGGCAATGCATGACACGGGTGTACACACACACATATGGAGGCAATAGACTCATACACATAAAAATAATAAGTAAAGTGTTTTTTAAAAAGACTTCATCTGGAGGGTAGGAGGAGGCTAAGATTTGAAGTTTACCTGAAATATACAGAGGAGCAAACTAGTAAGAAAAGGCTTCATGAGGAAATGGCACGGGGTCTTTTTTAAAGACGAGCTGGAGCTGGATCAGGAGCAAGCAGGATGGGATAAAGTCAAGCGTTAAGAACTACCTGTTCTGGCAAAAGGAGATCTGTCTAACGTGAACACAGGCTGCCTGAACAGGGTTCAGTAAACAACACCGTACAGAGTACACTGGCCACTTTGTGAAAACATTAAATAGAACACACCAGACAGTGGAGAACTTACATTCTCAATTCTGGAAGTAAAAAGATGAAAGAAATCTTAAAGAAAGTGAGATTTTCCATATAAAGAACTAGTCAGAAGGTAACAAGGATATTATTAACCTGATTGCTAAACAAAATGCTTTTGAAATGTACATTAAAAACCCACAAGCAAAAGGACCTGAGTTCGAATCCCAACCACCCATGTTAAAAGCCAGGTGTGGCTACATGCATTCCTGTTACCCTAGAATGTGCGCAAGAGGGGGACACGGGAAGGTGGGGGTGGAGAGACACGAGGACACAAGAATAGGAGCGGAGGATCCCTGGGGCTTGTCTAGCTCCAAGTTTAGTGAGAGATCCTATCTCAAGGGTTTGGGACGGAGGGTGATAGAAACAGAACATGAGACGCCTGCTGGTCTCCATGTACGTGCTAGTTAATGCCAAGAAGCAGCAAACAAGGGCACATTTATTTTTCATTCGATGACCTGAGGGTCACAGGCACAGCCTGACCAATCAGCTCCACACTACCTAACCATTAAGTTTCGGCTGAAGTCAAGTTACCTAACCGAATCGCAGCTTGTCTATGCATAAAATGTGATAAAGGCTCAACCCTCCGCAGCTATTATTGCGACAACCAGCAGCATTATCAGACCAACTGCTCAAGCGAAGATAAGAATAAAAATCTATGACAAATACTGAAAAATCCGACTTCCTTCTGTTGAAAAACCTACAGACTTGCTCTAGGCTAATTCAGGAGGTCAAAGAAATGGGAGCAAGTTCATGCACAACGGTTGCACAGACTGCATGGATAATTCCTATTTTAAGACTTTAAAGGAGCATCTCAATAAACACGTCATTAGAAGCACCCGGCCCACCCAACCCCGGACGGCGGGGCCTGGACCACGGGGCAGATGCCCGTGGAAAGGTGGGGTTCACCGTCAGCGCCGGGCGCCCGCCCCCCCACTCCCTTGTTCCCCGCGTCCCTTTTATTTATTTATTTTTTTTCACCTTTCCGTTTCTGCCTCATCTCTGCACCTTCGTAGCTTGAAAGCCTCCACGTTACCGTAGCTCAGACCAGGTAGAAAGTTATCAGCCGTAAAGCAGCCCCGACTGTCGTAAAAGGCGTCGATGGCGACGTAAAGCGTGCAGAAGAACGGGCGCGCAGCCCCGCCGGGTCCAGAAGATAGGGAGGGGCTTTGCATCCTCGTTCAGTGGTTGGTTGGAGGACCTGGCTGCTAGGGGACCGGAAAGTTGGACCCAGGGAGGGTGGGAGTGGGACAGAGCTTCTTTTGTTGTTTTTTGGTCTTTTTGAGACAGGGTCTCCTTGTAGCCCCAGCTGTCCTGGAACTCACTGTGTAGACCAGGCTGGCCTTGAACTCTCTGAGATCCGCCTGCCTCTGCCTCCGTGTGCTGGGATTAAAGGCGTGGGCCACCACGCGCAGCTGGGACAGAGCTTTTTTAAAGAAGCTACGCCCAGAAGTTTGAGTGAGGGTGCAATGCAACCAGAATTTTTAGGACCAAAGCCCGGGCTCTAGAAGCCCCATCCCCATCCCTGCAAGGCTCGGCATGGGTCATTAGTACAGGACAATTAAAGAGATTAATATTAGTGGGGGAAAAGTATTTTTTCAATATGGCCACATTGGGAAGAAGACTATATGTAGATCTGTAATACCCTCCGTAAGTCGGTCTTTGGGGTGCTGACGTGAGCATTAGTTTTTAAAAGTTAAGGAATTGAGGGCAAGGGGCAAGAGGTGGTGTTTATTTAAGCAGACCTGGTCAAGAGGTGATGTGGTTGATCATTGTCTCAGTTCAGGTTCTGCAGATGGTCACAGTCCCTGCTGCCTTTGCTTGAGGGGATCAATATGATTCACACAAGATGATCAAGTCTGCTCTAGGGTTCAGCCCCCTGGATAAAGGTCTTTATCTGGGCAGGGCAGCCCTGTGAGGTTTTATTCTTCCTGGAATCAAGGTGGCAGGTTTAGGACAATCATTTATTTTTGTGCCTTCAGCCAAAGTAAAGGAAACAGACACAAAATGAAAGCAGCTGCCAGGCCTTTATTCTGAGTTTAGTTGCCTTGTGGGCTCAAATGAGGAGTAAATGCTTTTAAGCAAGAGCAGCGTCTAAGTGCCTATTTTAAGAAAGTGGGAATGGGTAGTCTCTGAAGCCTGGCTAAGAACCCAGGTGCATCATAGCAGCTAGAGACTGGACAGGAGCCTGACACCCGGTGAGTGTGAACCCTCCAGAGTAATGAGAGCTAAGTTCTGAGTTTCTGAAAGATGGCTGACAAAAAGCAAGTAACAGTCTGATCTTGCTAGCTTTCAGGCCAGTTGGTCCCCCGAGTCTCATAAATAACACACCTCCATTGATTAACCATGATGGAAACTATGGGTGTCTCAGCAAAGAAACTTACATGCACAAAACTGCAGAATCTGGAGACTGGACTCGGAATGACTTTTCTTTAAAAAATCATTGACGTTAGCCTGGCATGGTGGTGCACATCTCTAATCCCAGTATTTGGGAGGCAGAGGCAGGTGGATCTCTGTGTGATGGAGGCCAGCCTGGCCTACATAGTGAGTTTTGAGGGAGGTGGGGCTACGGGGAGACCTTGTCTCAAACTTAGTGATATTTATTTGTCCTTTAATAGCACCCTATTACCTATAAACATAAATGAGCTTCCTTGAAAATACTTTAGGATAAGGGCCCCAACTCTTGATTTTTCTTCTATTCTTTTTTTCACATTCTTGTGGATTCCTTTGTCTCACCTGAAAATACTGGTTTCCTGTAGGAGTCATTTGGTCTTCTCTCTCCCAAGATGATCTCCAGAGTACCATGGTTTTAAATACTGCATCTCTGCTCCCAGATTTCAATCCAACTTCTCTCCTATTTGGCATCTTGGTATCTGATAATACATCTCATGTACATCTCATGCTTAACACAATTAAAACAGAAACCTATTTGACCTGTAAATCTGCTTTTTCATGTTCTTTATCTGAATTCGCCATCATCCACCTCACCACTCAAAAGTTAGTGAACAATGCAGTTACAATTTAAATAGAGGTAAGGTGGGGCTTATTGGCAATGTGATATTTGAACTAATGCACAAGCAGATAACAAGGGAAAGAGTATTTTGGGCAAAGAGAACAGTTAGTGCAAAGGTCCTAGGAGAATGCATGGGGTATTCAAGTAGGGAGGCCATTGTTAACAGAGCACTGAGTGAGGCAAAGTGTAACAAACACTAGGGACAAGATGAAGTATAGGATGAAGGACAGTGCAGTTCACAGATGTTGAGGACCCATGAAAAGTCCTGGGCATTGTAGTGTACATTATACTGGTAAACTTTCATGTGTAATTTAAGTTCACTGAGAAGCTAGCTCTGGAATCAGAGTTGTCCTCCTTCCATTTCAGTCCCAAGTATGTTTGTCTTAAAGTCCTCCAAGGCCCCTTGACTGGGGATGGGCTGCCCCATTAAGTTTGTAACAGGGAGGAGAGTACCACAAAACAGCCGGTGAGTAAAAACATTATGTCCTTGAGACCAGCTAGAAGGGAAACCATTTCCGACAAATGTTACTATTGTTTATCCCATGATAGAAAAATGCCTCCCGGGCCTGGAGAGATGGCTCAGTGGTTAAGAGCACTAGCTGGACCTGGATTCAAACCCCAGCACCCACATGGCAGCTAACAACCATCTGTAACTCCAGTACCAGGGGCTCAGACACTCCCTTCTGGTCTCTGGGAGCATTGCACAGACACGGTACACTTTAGGTACATGCAGGCAAAATACTCCTACATATAAAATTAAAATAAATGAATTAATTTTTTTTTACAGTGCCTTACAATGGGAGAGAGAAGTTGGAAGTTTAGTCACAGGAGGCTCAGCCATGGAGAGAAGCTGTCGGGAACTCCAGCTGATTGCCTCAGCTTCCCCAGTCTGTTTCTACTGGGTTCTGAGTGCCAAGTTGATGATGTCATCTCCATATGTAATCTGTTCTTGGAGTCTCACCCAGGGAACATGCTGCTCTGCTGGGGAACTCTCGATGGAGCTCCAGCTACCCACCTTAAAGGGGCTTCCTCAGTAGACTTCCATTGGCTCTTCTGAGCCCTGGATTGAGATGTTTTGCTCCCTCCCTCCCTCCCTCCCTCCTTCCCTCTCTTTATTCTTTTACTTTGCCTTACTGTGTGCTTAATAAACTCATTCATTGCTGGATATGATGGCACATGCCTATAATCCTAGCACTTGGGAAGCAAGTGCTCTGTGAGATAGAGGCCAATCTGGTCTACATAGGGAGTTCCAGGCCATCTGGGGTCACAGGGAGACCCTGTCTCAAGAAAGTAAACAAAACAACAAAAAACCCAGCAGCAACAACAAAAACTCAGTCATTCAAAACCAATGTGTGTATATATATATATTACATAAATATGTATGTATCTATTTACAGGATCCTTCTCTAGACCACACAGAACAGGTTGTTTACACTAAGATTGGGAGCTACTGGATTTTTTTAAACTAGGGAAATAATATGATATGCCTTAAATGAATGCCTATTTGCTGGGTTGAGACTAGACTTGATGTGGGGAGTAGATGCCGAGAGAGGGCTTAGGCGGTAATTAGCATACACTCGCCAGTGATTTCCAGACTTTGATGCACATTCGAATCTTTTGGGAAGTGAAAAATCCTGGTGGCTGGGTCCATTCCCATACCTGTCAAATTGTCATATCCAGGAGTAAGAAGCAGGCATCAGTATGCACTAAAAATTCACCATGATTCCAATGTCATGAGGAGTCTTCTGATTCTGAATATATTTTTTGGTGATTTCCATAAGACGTCTGTCCCATGTGGGGTGTGGGAGAGAGACATCAACATCAAGGGTGAGATCAAAGCTTTTGGACTGAGGAAGTGGAATAATGTTGTCACTAGCTGATCTGGAGAAGGTTGTAGGTCTTGGGGAGTTTCAGAGGGGTTGACTTTGGATCTCGTGTATTTGAGATGCCTAGACATAACAGAGATTGTAGTTAGAGATTCCAGTCCAGAGCTTTAGGTGTGTGGATGAAGTTTAAAACTGTGAAACATGGTGAAGGTGAAAAGGAGACAAGAGACAAAAAGAAGAGACAAGCTTAAACTTTGGGGTGTTTAATTATTAACAGATGGGGACAAGAGGAGTCACTAAGAAGAAAACTGGCCAGGTGCGTTTAGGAAGGTGGGAAGAAAGCTAGGTGAGTGCAGGGCCTAGGAAAGAAAGAATGTCAAGAAAGGGAGTTCTTAATGAGTCAAGGGAAATGAAATTGACTTGATCAGGATCACTGGGGACTGGCAAGGTCACAGCTTGACTGGAGTAGGTTTATAATAGGAGAGGATTCAGGTGAGTGTCGATAACTCTTGGAGGAGTTTTGTCACAAAGAAGTACAGAAAAATGAGGTAGGAACTGGCAGGGAAACTGGCGTCAAGGGCAGTGTGGAAAGACAGTAAGTGGCAGTGAGTTTGCATGTCAGTCAGTCCAGCGGAGGGCAAATGTTTGATGAGTGAGAAGAGGAGGAAAAGCTCTACCTAATGTTTTGGTTGGAATGAGGGATGGAATCTGGGGCAGAAGAGAAGAGGTTATCTTTTGACAGGCACCCAGGTGGTCCATCTAATAATGTGTTGCAGGGCAGAGCAATGATGGGGGTATGGTGTGATGGTGCTCTGTGCAAACTGCCCTTCAGTTACTTAACATGTTTTTGTTGAGCTCAATGAGAATTCAGCCTGGTGGAATGACGAAACTTCTAACAGGCCTAGCATTCAGGTGTCCAACGTCATGTGGGAAAGACTGCCATAAAGAACTCAGACAGCTGGGGCTGGAAAGATGGCTCAGCAGCTAAGAGCAGTGGCCGCTCTTCCAGAGGACCAGGGTTCGATTCCCAGCACCCACATGGCAGCTAACAATTGTCGGTAACTCCAGTTCAAGTGGCTCTGACTCTCTCTAGGCATTGCACGACACAAATACACTTGCATAGATGCAGGCAGTACACTTATACGCATAAAATAAAATGATAAATAAAATATTACTTAGAATTCAGGAAGCTTAAAAAAAAAAAACTCCCCAAACTATTTTTAAAGTAGTTTCTTACCACTCCTGAACATAGTTTTTGAAACAAAGAAAGCACCAGTAGAGGGCAAGCTAAGCATGTGTTGTGTGACTGTAAGAGATGCTCTTGCCCAACAATAATGATAATATTCATATTGACCTTGTTTTGAAATTTATGTTGGCAAAAATATAAGAAGATAGGAAAGAAGAAAATCCCAGAGAAACAAAAACGCCCTGAAATTTATATTGGTATTACAATATCTTTTTTATGAAGGGGAGAAATCATCTTGTCAAGGTTCAAAGCAGTTTTTAAGATTCTCTAAATATTTGTATTCAATTCTTTCAAGATTTTTATTTTGTTAATTCCTGAACCCCCACTCTGAACTAAACCCATACTTAGAGTACCTGAGAATTGTTCTGATAATGATCAGATTGGTCTTCAATGATGATACACAGGCCAGAGTGGAAAGTTCAAAGAACAGGGTCTCTCCTGTACTCAGTATGGTTGGTGGGGTCACAAGACAGTATAAGGGAGTCAGTTTTATTTTCTGTCTTTCTCTACTGGGAAGCACTTCTAAAATATTTCTTTTAAAAATAAGCCTCTCGTAAGTTCAAGACCAGCCTGGGCTACATATTGAGACACTATCCTAAAACAAAACAAAACAAAAACAACGAAACATTTTAAAAATTTAAATAAAATAAAAACAAAGATCTAAAGTTCAAGTCCTCAAAAGAATTATATAAATCTGTATGGCTCATTTCTACAATAAAAACCTCAATGTTATTTCATTACTGTTAGATTTTATTTTGAGGGAATGTTGAGTTTGTGCCAAAAGTTGGTTTATATTTACCACCTCCTTCCGTCTGTCTCTCTGTCGCGTCCCATGCTTGAGTGTTTGGGAAATATCCTTTGGCTTTCTTGCCAGTGGACATGTTTCTGATCTATTCAAATGAGCCAGATCCATCTAGACAGCAGTTTCCCTCAGAGAAAGTGTACTGTGGGATGATGCTGAGATCTGTGTGGGAAGGAGATGTGGCCAAGATCTGCCTGATTGTGGATAGACAGCAGAGAGGGTTGCACGATCCCCAGTTTACATGCAGTTGAAGTTTAAATGAAAAGAGAAAATAGAAAGGGCTCTGTATCCGGGGAGGAGATTGAGGTAAACAGGCCCTGTGGTTAGTTCCACTTCCTCTGTGTAAATGTGGCTTTATGACTGTGGCCACTAAGGGCTCTATATAGCGCATTCCTGAGATCTGCAGCATCACTACGGATGTCTGTACTGTCCGTGCTCTCCTTTGTGGACGCCTGGACTGAAGCAGGAAAGCTCGTTCTTGTTTTTGTTTCATTTTGTTTATTCAGTGACATCTGGTAAGTTGTTTTTCTTATGTGACTTTTACTATTATTTGTGATTTATAAAAATATAGGCTTTTTAAAATAGTTTTAGATTTACAGAAACCCCGAGAAAATAGTTTAGGACATTCTCAGATATCTGCACCCAGTCACCCGTACTATATCACATATTTGTTATGAATGAGCCAATGTTGAGGCATTGTTTCTAGGTAAAGCCTGTGCCACATTGAAGGTCCTTAGTTTATATCCAGGGTCAGTGTTCTGTTGTAGGATCCCAGCCAGAACACTACATTGCACTTAGCTGTTTCTCTCTCTCTCTCTCTCTCTC
>NW_008333388.1:3163698-3215711 GCF_000622305.1 Nannospalax galili
CTCCTCCTCTTCCTCCTCCTCCTCTTCTTCTTCTTCTTCTTCTTCTTCTTCTTCTTCTTCTTGGCTTAACCTTTCTGATTTGCTTATTTTTGATGATATTGACAATTTGGAGGGATTCTGGTCAGGCACTTTGTAGGATTCCCTCTGTTGGCATTTGTCTGATATTTTTCTCATGGTTAGACTGGAATTAGGGGTTGGGAGAAGAAGATCTCGGCGCTAAAGCCATTCTCATTATGAGGAGAACAGACACTGTCTCCATGAGCTTTGACTATTGGTGTTGACCCAGATCGCCTGGCTGGGGTAGTGCTGGCCAAGTTATGCCTGTCCCTCTAATTTCCGTACTGTAGTCTTCAGAAGAAAGTCACTGCACAAAGAGTACCCAAGGAGTGAGGACTCACACTCCCTTGCATGTAAATACTTGGATTTCTGTGTGGGAGATCTGTCTCTTCTCTAGGGACTGACTTTCTTAAAGTGAGTTACTTCTTTTTTAAGGGTTCTTGCTTTCCAACTTGTTGGACTGGGGTCTCTGTGGTCATCTCTGCCACTATGCTGCTCAGAGTACTCCAGGCTAGCTGGCCTGGGAGCTTCTGGATGACTCTCCTGTCTCTGCCTCCCATCTCTCTGTAGGAGTCCTGGGATTACAGATGTGCACTACTACATCTGGCTTTTCACATGGGTTTTAGGGATAGAACTTGTGCAGCAAGTGTTTTTACCTGCTGAGCCATCTCCTTAACCCCAAATGAGTTATTTCTTAAGAGAAAATAAAATTTACCTTTCTAGTTGTCTGAGTGAATTGCAAAGCCAGTAGACTAGAAATTTGGAAAATCAAGTTTTAGTTTGATTAAAAAAAATACCACCTCTGGAAAGTCATTAATCATTTCTCCCAAAAGAAAACAACTAGTGCAGGCGTTGTTGAGGTCACGTGGATTCATGGTAAGGAGAGAAACATTATTTTATGCCTTATTACCATAAGAAGCTTGGGGCAGCAATACAAAAGATTAAACTTTATTTTACCAGAATGGGATAAAATGTGTCAGGAAGATATCTGTTAATCCATTCTCCTATTCACCTAGGAGAAAGGGTTGGGGAAAAGCATGTCAGTCCCAGGCTTCTTCTACCATGACTGCCTCTGGCAGCCACACCTACAATGTTGGACACATTGGCCAATGTGCTGATATAACAGTATGTCTCTTTTCCTTTAGGGATTTGAAGGTTTGGTTTCTGAGTTCATATATTTTAATTGCTCTTGAACCTTACAATGTGACCTTAGCCAGGTTCCTTCTTCTCTCTGGGCCTCAGAGTCCAAATCTGTAAAAGTAAAGGCCCCGATATAAGTTGTTCAGTTCTACTCTCTGAAGCTGTTCTATAGGGATGACTGTTGATGGTGCATTTGAATCACTTCTGTTATTTTCCTTTAAAAAAAAAGAGTAAGCAACCCCAAACAAAAGAAAGGGAGAATGAGAGGTGCAGGAGGAACTGTCAGAAGTCTCTGTTTAACAGGAAGTCAGTTCTTGGCAACCTTTCCATAGCTAGCACACCGTTCAGAGCATCGTTTAAAAGATGCTATTCTTGGGCTCGGTGTGTGTGAATGTAAATAAGCGCTAAGTGCAGAACTTGAGGGCTAACCACACAGCAGAAACACAAGTGGAACAAGGGAACAAGTCCCAAAGCAGAACCCTGCTGGTCTGTGCCACAAGCTTGGACTACTTTGAGTCTTCACAGAAACCAGATTTTCACAGCGTACCCCACCACTCTACCTCCCTCTGGGGGATATGGAGATGTGGACTATGGCATCATCTGAGGAAGGTAGTTTTCTCTTTTAGACAACAAACTTGACTTTTGGGTATTCTCTGTCAGGCAACTTTACTTAGGAGCCCTAATCATTGGCTGTTGTTGGTGACATTTCTAAGTGAGAACTTTCATTCTTCAAGCATCTATTTAAGTTGGAGTACAGCCACATCCTTCATTTACAGTTGGGAAAGCCAATGCCCAGAATGATAAGGTGGCTTTTCTCAAGTCCCACGGTTCCACAGCTCTTTTGGTTGGTGGCAGAGTAAGAAGCTGAGCAGTGCCTGTCCCCGCATGGTTCAGTCAATACCGATGAGTAGACTCCACCACCATCCCTGTGTGCTTGTAGGTTTTATTTTTCCTTTCCTCATTTTTAGTCTTTAGAAATGATTCCTGACCATTTTCCAGTGTCGTGGTTTATCAACCACCTGGTCCGTTCCTGCCAGTCTTTGAACTTGGCAGAAGGAATTTGAAGCCCAATTCTCCACAATCCCATTTCAGATAATTCCCATTGACTCCAAATTTCAGAGGTCACAAATTGCTTGTGTGCTGGTCATACGGCTCATGTTTCGGCAGGAGGCTCACAGTTGGCGTCTCCATTGACACAGCTAAACAAAGTCTAACCCTGGATAGTTGCATGCCTGCAGCCTTTTCTAAACGTGGTGTACTCTTGATGCAGTAAACGAAGTCAGGTGAACTTTCCCCTGAACCTTAAAGAAGCCCAGGCCACTGCCCACATTCCACAACTCAGCGAGTACAATTCTAAATTATTTATGTGATTTGATACACATCCCTCTGAGATTGAAGGACCTAGTCTCAAGATGAATTTCAAGGCATCTTCAAATCCAAGATTCTGTGTTCCTACTTGAAATGTTCTCTAGTTCAGTGATGGTATGACAGTAATGCTTTGGTTGTGGTTGATTAGTTCTCTAGGGTTTCATCTGGATCTACAATCCCCTGCTCCTGGAATTTGGACTCCAGCACAGATTGTCCTGGCAATCTACAGGCTCCTGTCCACCATGGGACTATATGTGTTTTTTTTGGTTTCCAGTGTCCACAGTGGAGAAACTGACTAATGTCTTGTGTGATGATGGATCACTGAGCTGCTGTCCTCAGAAAACAGCAGAACTCTGTGCTGTTTCCTCGTTTTGTGTCTTGCTACGGACAGACATTACTGTAGACTTGCCATGCTGAGACTGAGCTAAGCTTTTCTGTCCTCACTCACCTAGGTTCTGATGTGACTTAGTATTTTCCAACTGAGTATTTCAAAGGAGAAAGCCATTGTGTCTCCCATGAAACTTAGATCTCCCAGAACACTTCCCCCACCCCCAACATTTCTGGTGAGCACTTCAAATAAAAACACAGAATCTTAGCATTTGAAGAAGCCTTAAGATTCACCTATTCTATTACCAGCTGGTCATACACATGGGTCTGACTTTTTCAGACTTCTCTAGTGGCAGAAAACACCTTACTTTCAAAGGGAACTCATCCCATTTTGGGAAACATTGATTACAGTTGTTTCCTTCACCCTTGAGAAATTTATTCCAAGATCACTGTATACTTGGTACCGTAACAGCATAGAACCCCATGTGTGTTGTTTTCCTATATATTCATACCTGTAATAAAAATTCATAACTCAGCCATAGTGATTAATAACAATAACTAACGATGAAAAAGAACAATTATAATATACTATAATGAAATTGTTGCCATAAAGCACAGCTCTTGCTCCAAAGAGAATAAGAGATAGTTTATCAAATGTGAGTTAACATGGCCCAGGCACATGAATTCAGGTTGCCCCAAATAATGTGTTTCACTCTGAAAGTGATTACATGAACTTCGTATAGAACAAAAGAAAATCATAAGTTAAGGCATTTACCAAATACATTGTTGGAGACATCAGATAAGTGGGTTACAGAAAACTGAGGAAATCTCTGCTTCAGATTTTAAGTGCTATCTAATGACATTGTAAGCTCTGCAGTTGATAAAAATTAGTAGTCTGATAAGTTAATAACATCCAAAGGTTTCACCTGACAGTCAAAAGGATGCTAGGTCAGATATGGATGATAAGTGGTTATTAAGGGGGTTAAAGACAACCTGAGATAATTTTGGCTCCTGATCTGTAACATTTCCAATGATCTGCAATCACAAGTTTTCATCAATCAGTCTGTAGAATCTCAACATTGGACTTTTTCAGGGAACGTCATTCATGATGTATAAATGTGTTTTCTCTCTCTCTCAAAATACATTATTATGCTTTTACTTTTCATTCAAAAGAGACTCTTCATGGTTCATTTTGGCATATCTGAATTGCCATTGCTACCTTACACTGTAGTGCCATTATTAAATAAGAATTACTTGAATACAAGCGGGGGGAGGGAGGTGCCACAACTGTGGATCTCATACACGGACTGCTTCATGTCCTGGGTAGGGAGAGCTGGACCATGTGAGATTCCATCGTGTTGCTTAGAGAGGTATGCCATTTAAAATCTGTGAAACACATGAATTGCTTATTTCTGGAATTTTCCATTTAATGTTTCTTGTAGGCAGTGATTGACTGTGGGTGATGGAAACCATGGGAAATAAAACTATGGATAAGGGGGCACTGCGGTGCTCAGGAATGTTGAGCTGAATGCTTTCTTGTACTTTCTATATAGTGGGTCTAATTCTCCTTCTTGGAACCATAGAAGAGACATACCTACAGCATGTTTACTTTGTGTGCATCTTTAAGTCTCGCATTCAAGGCACTGTGAAATTCCCTCCCATCTCCTGCCTTCGCCTCTCTTCCCTTCCTCAAGTCAAACATTGCCAGTCCTCTGGAGCGGTCCTCGCTATCGGTGCTGCTCCGTTTGCGGTACTTACCCACTTGTTCTTGTTTAACAAGTCCGCTTTACTGTTTAAGAAATGTTCTCATCAAAATTTTCTCATCCATCATGGTTTTATTTATTCAGTTAAAAACATTCCTTGCCTGTCATTTCCATCAAGAACCATAACACTGAATGAAATGCAGTTCAATAAGGAGGTGGAGAGATGAAGAAGCTGTGATCATTGAACTAGACATGGTGGTGTACGCATGTAATCCCAGCACTCCAGAGGTTGAGGCAAGAGGATTGTGAGTTGGAAGCCAGCCCAGAGCTAGGCTGATAGAAAGATGCTGTATCAAAACAAAAAGAAAGGGGAATAAAGGTCAACATAACAGCCATGCCTAGAGCAGTGGGGACCCAAGAGGGGAATGATTGGGAATTCAATACTGTATCACAGAGCAAATGCTAAGAACAAGGTAGGAGTTCAGGGGAAGAAGAAGAGGGTTAGGGTACCCCAATGTGCTGTGTACCCAGAAATCTATCAGAATACTCTGCCCTGGAGGGGGTGCGGGGTAGCCTGAGAGCAGGCTGTAGGAGAGGGATAGAGATGCAAACTGCTTGGGACCTTGCACACTCTCAGGGTCCCACCACGTTCAACCAGCATGTACCAAGCACAGAAGCCATTTAGTCAAATCTGTAAGCTGAACTAAGAATAGGTTGTTTCAACTGATGAGCTGTGATTTTAATTTGAGGGTACCGTGTAAATGAGGCACAGTCTTCCTCATTAACGGTTTATGGGACCAGTGGAGGTTGACACATCAGGAAGGTTTTGCATATTTCAGAAGGGCTGGTGGGTCTGTTTTTGAAATCCACAGCTGAGTGCTCCCCACAGAAACAGCAGCTACAGAGGGTAAGAACTCAGGGTACTCCCCTCATGTTCCCCTTGTTCTCTTCTGTGTGTGCCGAGAAGGAAGCTCAAGGATGGCACACGTCTGCCTGCTCGGTGCAGGGGCCTCCGTTCTGAGCCTCCACGGGGCCCTGGATCTTCTTTATAAGCAGTGAAGTGGCACAGGCCAGCTCTGATACTTTCTTTGGATGTGCCTTCTCTCTCCCTTGAAGATGGCCCATGCTTCAAGACTGCATATAATCAACTCCCAGTAAAGTGTCCTCCTGTTGAAGCAGAGTGAGGTGTGGTGAAAGTCCAGAGGGACTGAATTACTGAGCCTCTCCTTCCCTGCTCAGTAGCCAGCAAAGAAACTCCAACCCTATCTTAAAGTTATCTTAAAGATCTCAGGCAATATCAATTTAAACCTTCCTAGATGCAAGCGTGATGGAAAATCAAAGAGCACATGGTGGTCTTTGTCATAAGCAAGTGGACGAGTGGTGTGCGAGGCATTGTGAGGGATTCAGGGAGAGTGAGGCTTGCTGCTCTTTTAGATATTGGAATCTAGTGGCAGATACAGAACACAAACAGATTTATGTATGGTTGGTTTTTATTTTTTTAAATATTTTATTTATTATTGTTATTTTATGTATATGAGCGTATTGCCTGCATGCGTATAAGTGCACTCATGTCATGCAATGCCTGTGGAGGTCAGAAAAGGGTGTCAATCCCCTGGAACTGGAGTTATGGATGGTTGTTAGCCACCATGTGGGTACTGGGAATCAAACCCAGGTCCCCTGCAAGAGCAGTCAATGCTCTTAACTTCTGAGCCATTTCTCCAGATTCTTGTTTTTATTTTTTAACGAGTTAAGATCTAAGTACATAGCCAGGCAGTCCTGGAATTTGCGATCTTCTTGCCTAAGTCCCTCAGATGCTGGGATTGCTACTCAGCCTGGTCGTTGTTTCGTATTTTTAATATCTGAGTCTTTCCTCTTTGTTCTTTGCCCTTTCAGGCTGGTTTTCCTCAGCAAACCAAAGGAGCAGTTGACATAGTAGGAAATGGCAGAAATGGAGGCTTTGGTGGGTCTGGAGCCATACTCAGGTAACATCCCTGGGAGGATTTCTTCTCTGACAGGCCGTGACTGCTGTTTGTTCAGAGGCTGAGACCATAAACATACTCACCATTCTTCGTTTTGTGGGATGCTGATTTCTCACAAGTTTTAATAGCAAATGGACATATCTTTTCCAACAATGACCAAACTATTTTATTCATAACATAGTGAGCTGTTGAACCATCAGTTATGTATATGGAGATTTTTGCCTTTTTTTAAAGGACATTTCTCTAAACCAACTTGGACTCTCTGAAATCCAAGTAGGAAAGTTTAAGACCCTCAGAATAATGCCAGGTGCTTTTCCTCAGAAGCAGGGATATAGGCCTATGAAGTGTCTCCCTGAACGCTGAGTCCCATTGAGGGGCCTTGGGGGTGACCTCCTCCCTCAGCAAGCTGGTGGAGGCCTCTGGGGGCCACAGAGAGAGCCTTTCCTAGGAAGTCGCAGGGAAGTAGTTCCCATGTAGAGGAACATGGATGCATCTCATCCTTGTTTCTAGAACCGAGAAGCAAAAACTTCCTTATCCCTATGGGAAGGATTCCCTTAGGGGAAAGGGAAACTGTATTTCCAGGTAAGTGGGGGTAGCAGCCGGCGCCTGAAACATATCTGGGTATGCACACCCCCAAAACCCTTAACTTCTGGGTCTCTCTATCTGGGCTCGGTGCTGAGGAGGGGTACTTTAACTTGGAAGACATGGTAGCCTTTAGCAATGGACTGAATCCACCATAGATCTGCATCTCCTGCAGGCTGTTGGGATCTGTTTTCACAAGCGACACCTTGTGGCAACAAGAAGCAACAGCCAGTCATAGTCTACATCTTCATGTTGCCTCTGTCCGCTGGTCTTGCTTGTTCCTAGATGATTCAGTGTAGCATGATAAAAAGGACAAGTGGATGCCTGAGCAATTGAAGGGGATAATAAGAGCTATGATGGGGCTGGAGAGCTGGCTCAGCGGTTAAGAACACTGGTTGTTCTTGCAGAAGACCCGGGTTCAAATCCCAGCACCCACATGACAGCTAACAACTGTCTGTAACTCCAGTTCCAGGGGATCCAGCCTCTTCTGTCCTCCGCAGGCGTTGCACGACATGGGTGCACTTACCTACATGCAAGCAATACACGCATACACATAAAAAAAAAAGAGCTACCTTACAAGTTCAGGCCAGCTCATTCTAGCTGCAGTTTAATAGGACCTACATGGTATAAATCCAAGAGGGAATATTTTTTTTCTTTTCTAGGTGGCTTTTCATTTTGGAAATTGAGAAAATAATTTAAAATCTTGTTGTTTTATCTGAATTCTTATCTCTTGAGTATAGAAATAAGCTCCCAGTCTCTTACCAGATTAATGGCTAGGTCTTACAAAGTTGAAATAGGGCACAGGGTAGATGGGGTTGTCCCTTGCTTTATATATATAGACCACGAGAACATTGCTTACGCAGAAGAGTTCCTGAGTTACAAAGTGGGCATCTTATGGCAATCTTTCACAGATGTTTTGTACAGTCATCTTGACGGTCTGAGCTGTCTCTGGGAACAGGGCTGCCATGTTCAGCCTGCAGCTGGCCCAGGTGCCTTGGGAGCATGCTTCTCCCCTGGTTCCTCTCCAGCTCTGACCACAGAGCCAAAAACCACTTGGAATTTATCTCCAATGCAGTCCTGAAGTTGGGTCAGGATGGATTCTTCTAGCTGAGCTCAATCATTTCCTGATATAGAAGGGTCCAACGTACAAGGGTTTTCATCTGCCACAGCATGAGCATGAGGTGGCAGAGGCTCGGGCTGTGGCAAATGCGTGGCTCTGCACTGAAATCCTCTGTTGTATGAGCTGGCTCCAGGGCGCAGCAGAATCTGTGCCGGAAGGTGCAAGATTAAACAGAGGGGGAAGGATGCCGCACTGTGTGGGAGACCCACATGTGGAACCCAGTGGCCAAGGCTGTGCCTTCTGCTTGGGCTGCCGCCCTCAGTTACCACTGAAGCTCTTTGGCATTCCTTCAATGAACACGATGTTCTTAGGTCACACTCAGTTTGCAGAGCCCGTGCCCTCTTTATATGTGCTTAGAGTGGCACCTCTTGTGGACCAACTCTTCCAGTTCACCCCTATAGCTGTTTCCTTAGGTACCAGCCAGCCTCAGGAGCACTGGGTTAGGACCATTTCCAACAACCTTCGCTCCAAAGACCCAACTGTTGCCCCTTTGTAGTCAGGTGAACACCAAAAGGGGTGTTTTCTAAAACCCACCAAAGCACAGCTTTCGGGCTATACCCTTTCTGTGGATTTATGAACCATATCAGCCTTTTACCTGATAACCAAGTCATCACTTTAGGGAATGAATCTCTGCAGATTTCAAAAATAAACTCCTGATTTCTATTCTTGCCTGTGTAAGGAAGCAGCTGCTAATGTCTATAAGTGAAAGAGGGAGGAAAATTCCCTAATTTGATCTCCAAAAGGCATCTTTTTATTTTATTTTATATTTATTGTGATTCTAGGGATTGAACCCAGGGCTTCATGCATGCTAGTTAAGTGCTCTACCACTGGGCTATATCCCCAGCCCTTTTTATTTTTAATATGTGTGCATACATTCATATATATATGTTTTTGCATGTATACATTCATGTGGGTGCATGTGCACATGTGTATACATGCGTATAGAGGCCAGAGATGAATGTAGGGTGTCTTCCCCAGTCACTGTACACCTTATTTTTATTGTTTGAGACAGAGTCTTACTATGTAGCCCTGGCTGGTCTGAAAATCATTAGACAGACCAGGCTGGCCTGGAACTCACAGAGATCCATTTGCCTCTGCCCCCTGAGAGCTGAGATTAAAGACATGCATCACCATTTCTGGCTCTTATTTTTATACAAAATCTTTGTTTTTAAATAATTCACAAAGCATAAAATCTGCATTTACACAGTTCAATGATTTTTAGCAGAATATATTTATGGAACTGTGAAGCATCACCACATTCCATTTTAGAACTTTTTTTTGGGTCAATTTCATACATGTTGATAATGTATTATAATTATATTCCACCTCACTTTTTGGGACAGAATTGCCACTGATCCTGGAGCTCACTGATTAAGCTAGACTGGCTGGCCAGGAAACCCCATGGATCTACCTACCTCTACCTCCACAGTGCTGGGGTTACATGTGACCCACTGGACTTTTTATGTGGGTGCTGGTCATTGAACTCAGGTCCTCACGCATGTGTGGCAAGCACTGTGCTCACTGAGCCATCTCTTCAGACACTATTTTAACTTATTTTGAGATAGGAACTTACTAGGTTGTCCCAGGTTGGCCAAGGAATCACGCTTCTCCTGCCGCAGCCTCTGGAGTAACTGGGAATAGAGTCATGTACCACCAGGTCCAAATGAAAGGTATCCATCTGACAGGAACCATCTAAAACTTTTACATGCTTCTATTTAAGCAGGCCTGCATTTTTGCAGATGAGGACTCTGGGGTTTAGCAGAAATTAGTTGTCCTGGTTACATGCCTGTTCTTACCCTTGTTCTGCTTGTGATTGAGGTCTTTCTTCATCTGACAGTCCTGTCTGCTTCTGGTACTTAGCTCAGCTTTGGGGTTCCCCTCCCCAGTCTGATTTTTTCAAACTAGTGTTTGGTGAAGAATATCCAGCTACTTTGGCTTCTGAGGACACGCAAACAGAAACTTTGTATCTGGGGAGACATGTTGAAATAAAATGCATGATGATTAACATTGACGGTCAACTTGACAGGTTCTAGAGTTCCTTAGAAGAGAAACCCTGAACATGTCTGTCAGGGAGTTTCTGGATTATGTTAATTGAGGTGAGAAGACCCACCGTGTCTGTGGGTGGCATCATTCCACAGGCTGAGGTCCTGGACTGAATAAAATGGAGGAGGCGAGCTGAGCACTGGCGTTCGTAACTCTCAGCTTCCTGACTCTAGACACCATGTGACCAGCTGCCTCACACTCCTGCCACATAAGCCTAAATGAATCCTTCCTTCCTTAAGTGCTTCTGTCATTGTATTTGGTCACAACAATAGGAAAAGTAACTAATATAAAATGTAAACAGTTTTGGGACCCAACCTTGGACAAACCCTCAAAGCTGTTCTCTGAAAGAGCTATGGGCATGTAGAGCCAGGGGAGGTGCTCTGAGGCCCTTTGACTGTGTGCATTGGTAGAGGTAAGAAAAGGATCCTGTGTCCCCAACCTATAATTATATACCCTCTGTTTATCTCTAGTTGATCATGGTCTGTTTCAAGAACCCATGAAGAAAAGACGCCGGGCAGACCGAGACCGGCGGTTCCAAGCGTTTCCCTCCATGGAGCAAAGTGCTCTTAAGGAATGTGAGTCCTGTGAAATGGTGGTATGGTTCGTGTCAACATGGCTCTGTTTTCCAAATGTGTGCGAATGCTCAGAGGACGAGCAGGTGAAACTCTGAAACAACCGGGCCTTTCTGTTCACTTGTTTCTCAGTCTCTGCAGAGACATGTCATTTGACCATTTATCTCCAGGCTGCTCTGAGTAGGAGGGTTGTTATCAAAGCAACATCCTGATGAGAAGAAAGTCTACAAATGATTGGCTGGGTGCTTTAGCAGATGTTTATACATAATCCACAGGAGAGAAGAAACTAGAAGGGCTAAAGTCCATGGAAACACATAAGATGACTTCATTATAAGGAGTTGCTGATCAGGCTGGCTCTCAGGAGGTTGTCAGAATGGATACCATCTTCTCAGACGAGCCATTATCTCTAGTGGCAGATAACTTGTTCACTAGTTTAACTGGCTTCTCTTTTCATTCTCTTCCCTTCCTTGACATATTCAGCAGCCTCCTTTGGAGACCTTTCACTTGCTCTTGCCCAGGCACATCCCAGATAATACATTTCTGTTGATTTCAGATGAAAAACTGGAGTCTCGGACCAGGAGGGTTTTGAGCAACACTTACCAGAAAATGATTCAGTCTGTCTTCTTGGATGATAACATACCCAGTGGGGTCAAGTATCTCATGTGAGTCTGAAAGCTGTACCCTCCGATTGGATGTTCATGTCTTTCCTGGGGCAATTGTAGGTGTCCTCCCACCCGCAAAGTAGTTTCAATTAGAAACAGCATAGAGGACGGAAAAGTCTCCACAGCTATGAGCTATCAACATTACTGACAGTAGCCATTCACTGTGTAGTTAGGTGTTGTCTTTACAAACCACAGTTTTACCTTCCCAACACTCACAAAGTAGGAGCTGATGAGATTGTACCATTTTTTAAAATTATAAATAAAATATTTTATTTATTTGTTTTTACACCCACTTCCCAGATAGCATCCTCCCATAGCCTCCCTCCCCCCACGAGAGCCCTTATACTCTGATATCCCTGCTACTGTCTGCTATGTTGTCGGCACCCCCAGCCATTCCCCACTACTTGCCCTTCTGGTGAAATCTAGTCAGCCTGTCTAGAGGTCTTTGTTTTAGGAGGGTCAGCTTCTTGGGTGTTTAACAGACATACTTTGAGGCCTATGATAATTTGGCCAGAGGGACATAAAGGACACTTTTTGCTCCTTGCCCTCCTAGGTCAACTAGTTCCAGGGAACTTTGAGCATCTCTCAAAATGTCCTATAATGGTGGTGGGTCAACCTGTCCTCTTGATCAAAGAAGTCGAGAAGACCCCACCAGATGGACTTGAACCAGTGTCCAGTCTATAAAGAGGAGGGTTAACACAGAGGAATCATTTCCTCCATGCTTCCAAGCAAAGCCAACTATGGTCGAGCAGGACCTTTGACTTACATTCTCATAGGCGGAACTGGTAAAAGAAAGGAGCCAGGGGCTCCTCCCAAGCCCATGTGACCCCTGAGGAACAGATCCTCAAATGACCTTAATAGTAAAAATAAATCGGTTTATCTGGACCAAATGTATGGCATTAAACACCCAAAAGGAAAGTATAACCAAAGATTAAAGGGGCCAATATAATTTCATAAGAGTCCATATGTATAGCTAAAGGCTACATAACAAGCAACAATGCCAGACAGGCGATACCTTCTTTTGAGCTGTTGGCCAGGGTAGCCAAAGGGATTCCCAGACAGTAACCAAGCATATAGAACTGGGAAAATGAATAGCAGACCCCAATTTTATCCAAAGGAATATTGACAACTGATTACCGCTAGATAAGATTGCCCCATTTTACTGAAACTGATTCTCAGAGAGCCCAAGTCATTGAGGACAGTCACATTGTTGATAAGCAGGAAGGTCCTTAGTCCAGCCAAGCTGCACGAATCTGAACTCTTGTCCCCAACATTCCCTTAGGTCTGTGCTGAACTGACCTAAGGGACTGTCAAGGACATAGTCTTGTTCAGTAGACTCTGGGTGGCTTCTTATGTTCCTTTACCTCTGTGAGTTTGATCTGGGACAAGAATATATGATTTCTGCAGAACACAAACAAGGATGCCACGTGACTGTGTAGACAGTACAGGGTTTGTGGGGATTGTCTTCATCAAGATTTTTGCATAGTCCCATTTGCTCCCCAGCCCTTGTTTATGAATAAATGGGCAATAATAGTCCCCATAGATCAAAGAATGAGTAGGGGAGTGGAAGAAGAGTAGAGGACTTACCCAGGGTCAGACCTTAGCTTCTCTGTGTTCTGTTCTTATATGCTTCCTCCAATACTTAATGTGCATTTTGAAATGGATGCAGAAACAGGCTTCTCACCTTGATTGAAAAGCCACCATTGGACCCAATCTATGTTGGGTTATTGGGAAGCACTGGAGCTGGAAAGAGCTCCCTCATCAATGCCCTCATCCAGCAAGCTATGTTTCTACCAGTTTCTGGAGAAAGTATTTGCACTTCATGCATTGTACAAGTGAGCTCTGTGTGCTGTGAGCAGTATGAGGCCAAAATCCACCTTCTGTCTGACCAGGTAGGCCATCCCTAACCCTAACCGTAACCCTAACCCTAACCCTAACCCTAACCCTAAAACCCTAACCCTAACCCCTAACCCTAACCCTAACTCTAACGATAACCCTAAACCTAACCCTAGCCCTAGCCCTAGCCCTAGCCCTAGCCCTAGCCCTAACCCCAACCCTAACCCTAACCCTGGCCCTGGCCCTGGCCCTAGCCTTAACCCTAACCCTAACCCTAGCCCTAGCCCTGGCCTTAGCCCTAACTCTAACCCTAACCCTAGCCCTAGCCCTAGCCCTAACCCTAGCCTTAGCCCTAGCCCTAACCCTAACCATCTCTCCCTCCCTTATTCACTCTCTTCTTCCCCTTTCATTCTCCTTCCTTCCTCTCCCTCCCTTCCTCCCTCCATTTCTTCCTTCCTCTCTTTTCTAATTCCCTCCCTTTCTCATTTCCTTCCTTCCTTCCTTCCTTCCTTCCTTCCTTCCTTCCTTCCTTCCTTCCTTCCTTCTTCCCTGAAATTTTCCTTTCCCATTATCAGAGATTACAATTATACTCCTTGTAAATATAACACATGGGCTGGGGAGACGGCTTAGTTGGTAAAGTGCTTGCCATGAACGCATGAAGACTTGTTTGGATCTCTAGCACCCATGGGAGAGAAAAAAAAAAGCCAGGTAGGTATGTCTGCAATCCCAGCACTCAGAAGGCAGCGATACTGGGCTTGCTAGCTAGCCAGCCTAGCTGAATTGATGAGATCCAGGTTCAGTGGAAGAGCGATCTCAAAAAACTTATAGAGAAGAGATTGAAGAAAACACCTAGTATTAGCCTCTGGCCTACACACACACACACACACACCCACACACACACACATACACACACACATACTCACACACACACAAATAGCTACAGCACATATCTCTGTTGAATAAAAAGAACAAATTGCTGAGTGAGAAAGTTCAAGAGAATGAGATGAGAGTTCTGACCCAGGTCCTGTGGCAGCTCCTTATACGGCCTGTGGATCACCCGTTTCCCTCTTTGAGCCCCTGTTTCCTCATTGTTTTAGTTCCCTTTCTGTTGCTGTGATAAAACATTATGACCAAAAGCAACTTAAGAGGAAGAAAGGGTTTATTTCAGCTTATACTTCCAGGTCACAGTCCATCACTGAGGGAAATCAGGGCAGGAACTCGGGCAGGAACTCAAAGGTAGAAATCATGGAGGACAGCTTGGTGGCTTGCTCATGGGTTCATGCTTAGCTAGCTTTTTATACAGCCTAGGCTCTCCAGCCTAGGAAATGACAATACCCACAGTGTACCCATACCTACATTGATTAAGACATTCAAGGGAGTCCCCCACAGATGTGCCCACAGACCAACCAGATTTAGACACTTCCCTCAGATGACCCTAGGCTGAGTCAAGTTGACAAGGCTAACCAGGACACTCATTTAAAAGTCAAAGAGCTTGGGGTAGCTGATTACAGGTTTCTGAGCATGCATTCCCTGGTCCTCCTCAGGACCATGTGCTCTGTCCTTCCTTTTGTTACTATGGTTCCTTCCATCTGTGTCAAGAGGAGTGTGTGGCCTGCTCTGCCTTGACAGGAGTGGAAGGAGGAGCTGAGGAACTTGACCAAGCTCCTGCACAGGACTGAGGAGCCCAGTGAAGAGGCGGATATGTGGGACAAGGATGATGCAGTGGAGGAAGCCGCCTGGAAGCTACAGATGGTCTATGGAAGTGGGGCAGAAAGGCAGAGCTTTGAGGACTTGCTAAGGACGAAGCCCAGAGGGAAGATTCCCACCTCTAGAATCATCACTCTCAAGGCAGAGGAGGTACTGTCAAGATATTTTTTTTCTTTATTATAGGCCTTAAGTTTAACAGTCAAACCTATCCAGGGGGATTGCCCAAGTCATAATGTTATTATCAGAAATGCATTGGTACCCAAACCAGAATTATCCATCGCCCATTACCTTTCATTATTTATTATTATTATTATTATTATTATTATTATGTCTTTTTTGAAGCAGGGTCTCCCTGTAGCTCCAGCTGTCCTGGAACTCACTATGTAGACCAGGCTGGCCTCAAACTCACAGAGATCTGCCTGCCTCCTGAGTGCTGGGATTAAAGGCATGTGCCACCACACCTGGTTACCTTTCATTATTTTTAATTTCTAAAAATTTTGTGAACATGGGGGTGTGGCCCGAATTCCCTCTGGGTCTCCTGCGTGATCAGACAAACCATATATTTTATGTGAGTTTATTAACTTACAAAGGAATGAGTACCCAGTGCCCAGCCCCATGCTGAGACTCAGAGCCTGCCTTATCAGACCATGCTACGCCCATAGTCACCGCTAGCATTTGCTCACACCTCCAGGGCCAGCGATTGCCCCAGGTCCACACAAGAGTCAGTCCATTCTGTCCCTCAGCTGCCCAGCAGCCGGCTGCATGTCCCCCATACCATGCACGCTACCTGCAGCTTGTGGCTTTTGTCCCAAGATGGCTCCCAGAAGTCCCTTTGTAGTCCATACTCTGTGTTGGGCCCTGCTAGTTGGAGGAACTAGACAATAGGGAGACAGGGGGGCTACCTGGCTTGGGTGCTGAGAACTAAACCCAGGTCCTCTACAAAAGCAGTACAAACTCTTAACCACCAAGTCATCTCTCCAGCTCTACCTTTCAATATTTGTGGCTGTCAAATGGGAATCTTTGGTGTCTGAATGGAATTTTCATGTGCAGAAAATACAGTTAGTTGAGGACTGATTTGAGATGTTTTTGGACACAAATGATAAGACCATAAAAAAGCTTGAGCGAATGAGGTTTATTAATTTTCTCATAAAAGATATTTGGAGGCTACTGGCTCTTGGTTGATTTAGTGACTCAAAAATGTCAAGCTGACATGCCGTTGGTCCCTTGGCCTTTGGTTGTGTGCCTCCCCTCTTAGTCTAAGGTTGCTGCCGAAGCCTATACTTTGTAGCTAGTCTCATGGAAGAAGTGAGTAAATGTTGGCATCTGCCACATCTCCTCTTTCAAGAAGTAAAAACACCCCCGAGAAACACCCTTGATAAATTTGTGTGTAGATTGTTCAGCACTGGGTCATATGACCCTTCGTAGCTGGTCTAGAGAAGACAGGAAGCTGACTTGTCCTGATTGGCATAGACCAACCTCATTCTTCCACCTCTCCAAACAGGTAGACAGAAATCCAGGACTCTGTTGGCATGGATGAGGGTGTGGATGGATATTGAGGGGCATCTAGCACTACTCCTTACTTTCAGAATTGCTATTCATTTTATTAAGTTGAAATTCAAAATCTACATTAGACAAAATATTTGTGGAAACAACACTCCGTGTATGAATATTATATATTTAAAAGCTTTTTGTTCTGGGGATGGAGAAATGGGTAAAGGTGCTTACTACTAAACCTGATGACCTGAGTTTGATTCCTGGAACCTGCATAATGGAAGGAGAGAACCAATCCTGCAAGTTGTCCTCTGATTGCCACATGCACACTATGGCATGCATGTGCCTCATGCTCCACAATCAATCAGTCCATCAATCAGGCAATCAATCAATGAAAAACCCTAGTTTTTCTTGTTTTTAACATTCATCTTCAAAGTATTATTCTTCTATTTTTAAATCTGGCAATTTTTGTACAACTTAAGAACAGTTAGTTACATTTTCCTAAAATTTAATACCAATTAACTTGTAATCAACAAAGAAAATTCTTCTTAAATATTTAAGATTTTAACTATGTATATGTACATGTGGCAGAGGCCAGAGGCATCAGATCTCCCTAGAGCTGGAGTTACAGGTGATTGTGAGCCACTGGGCATGGGCATTGGGAAGTGAACTCAGGTCTCCTGGAAGAGTAACAGATGGTCTTAACAGATGAGTCATCTCTCCAGCTCTCCTTAAAAAAATATTTAATATTACTTCATACCTAAATATCCTTAGACCTTTTAATATTATAATTAAGCTTAGTATATTTGATGCTCTCAAAATACTTCAAATAATGAGCTGGTATGATGGCACACACCTGTAATCCCAGCACTTAGGAGGCTGAGGCAGGAAGATCATGAGTTTGAGGAAGTGACAGTTCATAGCAAGACTCTGTATTCTAGGCTATATAGTGAAACCCTGTGCTGAAAAACAAAATGCATGCTGGGAATACTTAGAATCAAATGAATGAAACCTTTTCAAAGCACTTTGTTGCCTCTTGTGTTTGTAGAAATCAAACAAATATAGTTGCCATTAGTATTTAAATCAGTATTGCTAGTAAATGATTAGATTTAGATTTATGTATTATTATTGTGTGTATATGATGTGTGTATGTGCGTGTGTATGCCACAGGATGTATGGAGGTCAGAGGACAACTTTGTGGAGTTGGTTCTCTCCTTCCACCTTTTACCTGGGTTTTAAGACTTGAACTCAGGTCAACAGGCTTCATGGCAAGCACTTTTACCTACTGAGCCATTTTGATGGCCCCCAAGTGATTATATTTTGATTTCTAAAACCATGGACTGCACATCTTCAGTGACACATAATGATTGGTTACTTTATCTGCATATATGCAGCCTGTACACTTGTCTTAATTAATGTTCACTTATTTACCACCTCTGTATTTGGAAATAGTCTCCCCAACATCATGAACTTATCTATTGAAACCAGCACAATAGGGGTACCATCTCAGGAGTGAGGTCACACATTCAGAATTTCCACTGGAGAATCTGGACTGAGCAGAGGGAGCTTGTGTTTACCCTCCCTAGCATTTTACCCTAAATCCCACTGCTCTGGGCCCCTTTTCTTATAGAAAGGGAATTTTTTAATTTATTATTTTTATTTTATGTGTATGAGTGTTATGCCTGCATGTATGTATATGTGTATGAGTGTTATACCTGCATGTATGTAAGTGCACCCCTGTCATGCAGTACCCATGGAGGTCAGAAGAGGGCATCAGATCCCCTGGAACTCGAGTTACTGATGGTTGTTAGCCATCATGTGGGTGGTGGGAATCGAACCTGGTTCCTTTGCAAGAGCAGTCAGTGCTCTTAACCACTGAGCTGACTCTCCAGCCTCAGAAAGGGACTTTTAAAGTCCATGCCTCTTCCTGGTCTTCTTCCTGTATCTGCTTTTCTTTAAATTACAGTGTCTTAAACAGCTTTTATTACATTCTCTTTCACAATTTGTCATTTTTTATGAATTGGTGAAATTTGTCATTCTATACCCAGATTGCAGTAAGTTCACCAATTTAGTCTAAAATTGCTTAAGAACTTCCATTCTTAGGGCTGAAGGGATTCAGTTAAGGACGCATACTGCTGTTGCAGAGGACCTGAGTTAGGTTCCCAGCACCTGTGTCAGGTGGCTCACGACCACTTGTAACTCAAGCTCCAGGAGATATGACTGCCCTCTTCTGGCTTCCACAAGTACCTACACTCACATGTACATACCCACACACACAATTAAAAAAAATCTTAAAAAATTTTTTTAAAAGAGTTTTGACTCTTAACCTTTCTCTCTGGATCATTCTGAGAATATTTGTTAACAATGACCACCACAGATTCCAACTTTTCTACTCTCTGAAATGCCCTAGTCACGAGTTACTGCCCTGGCTGCCAGCATGGATATTTCATCCTCCCAACATGTGTCTAAGTAGGAACAGAAGGATGGGAATTCTCCCATGTCCCACTTGCTGTTGTTGAAATGTTCTGAAAAAGTCTACATATCAAGGTATTTTTTGTACTTAGAAGGCACTTAAAAAAAAACAAACACTTTTTAAAGATCAATTTTCAGTTGAATTTTCAGTTTGGAAAATATGGTCATTATATTACAATTGATTTTTTTTTATAACATTTGCTGGCTTTCTAGTAATTAAAATGTTCAGCTGCCATTTGCCACATGGGAAAAATCTGTGCTAAGCAAAATTTAGAAATTGCACTAATTTTAGAAACAAATGGAATTTGGGAGCTAAAGTTAGTGCCCTGTAACCTTCTGGGGAGTCCTTTTCCAGCTGAGTTGGGCCTCTTTGTATGTAAATTAAGGAGCTTTCTTAGGCATCCCAGGCTGGCCTTGAAGGCGCTATAGAATCAAGGACAGTCATGAACTTCTGATCCTCCTGTCTCCACCTTCTGAGTGCTGAGATTATAGGCATATACCACCACCATGCCCTTTATGCAATGGTGGAAATCAAACTCAGGGCTTCAAGCATTCTAGGTAAGCATTCTATCAACTGAGCTATATCCCTAGCCCCACTAAGTTCTAAAGATTTATTTTTTGTTTGTTCATGTGTGTGTGTGTGTGTGTGTGTCTATGTTCACACATGTGTGTGCAGGTCCTCTTGGAGTTCAGACGAGAGCACTGGATTCCTTGGACCTGGAGTTATAGGTGGTTGTGAGCTGTCCGGTATAGGTGCTAGGATCCAAACTCTGGTCCTCATGATTGAGTAGCAAGTGCTCTTATCCATTGAACCATCTCTCCAGCCCCTCACTAAGTTAAGAAGCTTGTACTTGCTGGTCTCCAGAGTCTTTCCAACCCTGCAGGGTCTAGGCCTGTGCAGAGATCACCATCCCTTAGCATACCTTTAATGACCCTGCATCATAGTCAACCCAGGCCAGCATGGCTGGTGCTTGTGACTTTGTCCTTCCACCTCAGGCAGAAGAGCTGTCTGTCAAGCTGGACCCCTACATCAGGACCCAGAGGAGACACTGGGATAGAGAACCAGCTGAGACTAGAATGTGGCCCTTGATCAAGTATGTGGAAGTGATTCTTCCCAAATCTGCGCTGCTTCCTGAAGGGGTTGTGCTGGTGGACATTCCTGGCACAGGCGACTTCAACAGCAAGAGGGACGAGATGTGGAAGAAGGTGATTCTCTCCCACAGGACTTCATTCCTGCTTCCTTCTGCTCTTCCACCCTTTCAAAGTAGATACTCTCAACTTAAGAAATTTTATGAGTTTGTTGGAATTAAATTCTTTTACTTTCTATGTTCCAGCATTGATCAGGGCAATGGCTATATATGGTGACCACAGAAATTGGCAAGGAGGAATTACAGGGTAGATCTGGTAGCTGGGACAAGGGTGTGAGATGTATGAGGAGGGCCAGCAATAATAGGGCCTATGGGAAAGCAAGAAAACCAGGGCAGAAAGGTATAGGGAGGCTATGAGCATCAAGGAGGCTGTATTAGTTACTTTTCTGTTGTTGTGATAGAATACCCTGACAAAAAGCAACTTAAGGGAGAAAGGGTTTATTTTGGCTCACAGTTCCAGAGGGGATACAACCCATCGTGATGGAGAAGGAATGGCAGCAGAATCATGAGGCCAGACTAGCAGTCAGGAAGCAGAGTCATCACTTTTCATCCTCACTCAGGAAGTACAGAGACAGAGAACAGGAAGTGGGGCCAGGCTACAAAACCTCAAAGCCCACCCCTAGTGACTTACTTCCACCAACAAGGCTCTGCGTCCTAAAGGTTCCATAACCTCCCCAAACAGCACCACCAACTGACGATCAAGTGCCCAAACACATGAGCCTATGGAGGACATTTCTTTCAAACCACAACAGACACCAAGGGTCTAAATCACGGAAGCCTATTGCTGAAAAACTGAGAGTCTGCATCTGTATTAACTGCAGGAAACAGAAGCCACTGAACTAGTTGCTTGAGCATTGCTGTAATCTGACAGAACGATGTAAAAGATGAACATTATTTTGTCTCGTGGTTTCAGAGGGTTTGGCCCACCTTAATGGTGAGAGTGTGATGGAGCAGAACAGTTTACCTCTCTAGGTGCCACCTCTCACCTTTTACCACTCCCCAATAATGCTATTGTATTACAAATTCATCAGAGATTGAATTCCATCCATTAGATTGACCTTCATGGTCTGTCTCTGGAGATGTCATCACAGACACCCTCAGAGGTATGCTTTACTAATCTGCTGGGCATTACTTTATCTAATTAAGCTGACAAGCAAAATTAACTTCATATCCGCTGACGCAACGTCAAACAGTGAAAGGATTCCAAAGGGAGGCACTTAGGCATCAGGGCCACTCAGCAGGATCCAAGCAGCTCTTCTCTCTCTCATTCTCACCCTCTCTCTTGTGATCCAGCTTCCCTTTATGCATCTCTCCATAAAGTCCTGCTTCTCTCTTAGCTTTCCCAGCTGTTAAGGTCGACATCATTAAAAAATGGGACCGTAGCCCTACATCTAAGTGACCTTGCAATTCATGGGCCTACAACTGTCTGGTAATAGTCTTTATGTCTTTTAGCTCAAATTTCTAGGAGGAAAAATCTGAGAGATGACTCCAGAGTATGGAGCTAATTTTCTCCAGATCAGGTATCCATCTTCTGACCATCAGCTGTGGCAGAAGGTTGTGGTCTGGATGGAGATCCAACCATTCATCCAGAGGTGTGGGTAGGAGCAATGGAAGGACTGGTACCTCCCAGGAATGAGCTGAATGGGTAGCCCGCAGATGTGCCAACCCCCAGAGCAGAACATTAAGGGATTTGTCCTGCATCTAATGATCACAGGTTGAACTATTTCCTTGAATGTATTTCTTTATTCATTTACAAAACACATACAATGTACTGAGTACCAGGAACACAGAGTATAGCTGATTTATATAGTCGGGAATTACAGTCATCCCTTGGTATACATGAGGGGTTGGGTCCAGGACTCCCTGTGAATAGTAAATGCTCAGATGCTCAAGTCTCTTAGATCAAATGGTAGCATGTTTGCACTTAACCTGTGTATACTCTCCTATAGACTTTGAATCATCCCTCGATGATTTATAGTACCTAATGCAGTCTAAATAGATGTCTTATCATTCAGGAACTAAAAAACAAGAATGTTTTAGTAGAAAACATGATTGGCTGAATCAGTGGTTGTAGCACCCATGGATGTGGAGGACTAGTGCTCTCTCTCCCTCTCTCTCTCTCTCTCTCTCTCTCTCTCTCTCTCTCTGTGTGTGTGTGTGTGTGTGTGTGTGTGTGTGTGTGTGTGAATGCACAGTAGAAGTACAGCCATGCTTTCTGGAGGAGACACCTCAACACCTTACAGTACTTTCTGGTTTCTGCTCCGTATGCGTCTGCAGTGCCTGTGTATTCTGCAGTGCCTGTGTATTCTGCAGTGCCTGTGTATTCTGCAGTGCCTGTGTATTCTGCAGTGCCTGTGTATTTTGCATGCGCCTGTGTTGCTTTCATCTTTGTCTTTTTAAAGCAAAGTGAAACAGAAAGAATCAGGGCATTCCCGTGAGAAGCTTAGAGTTGCAGAGGATAGATACAACCTACAGATGAGTCAATAAATGGTGGGCAGTGATATAGGAGAGACCCAAGGAGCTATGAACTCCAAAGGTAGGCATGACCTGAGGTCATCCTGCTATTTCAATATCTGCGGAACATCTGCTCAACTTTGTGGAAGGTTCTGGCTGGACAATGTCCTTGTGCTTGGCATCTCCTGATCCATGCTAATTAACAAGCCATATCTAGAAAGGAGGGCACAGAGAGGTTGATTTCCATTTTGCAGTGGCTGGGGCTCCAGAGAGGACCCAGATGCTGAGCCTCCACCTTGCAAAGAAAGGGATTGGGAGTAGAACCTCTGAGCACCAGTCCAGGCTCAAGAGCAGTGTGAGCTGAGACCAGAGGGCTGAGGAGCCTGGTAAGGTGGGGAACGTTGGTCTTCCTGAGTGCAAAGGGAAGGGAACGGGGCATGGAGGAGGAAGGCGGAAGACAGCTTACGCAGTCCCCTTTAGCACTGCTGCTCCTGAGTTTGGCTTCCTGGGAAACCTGAAGAACAAGAGAAACTAGGTCATTTGCTAGAGGAGAAAAAAGGCCTGTGGTGGACTGAAGGAACTCTGGAATCAGGAACACAGCGGGAATGCAGGAGAGCACAGCACTGCGGTTGGATGACCCGAGTCAGCACAGAGCAACTAAGTGAACGACTGGATCCCGCTTTTACAATAAAAGCGAAGAAAGTTCAGAGAAGGACAGGAACTTGCCCAAGACCACACAGCTAGTGAGTGACGGAATTTGCAGTGGAGATCAGAGTTCTAAACTAATCAGGGGATCTATCTGCTACCCCCCGCCCCCCTTCATGACCCTTTATCTTCTTTAAGATGAGGTAGTCTCAGTGTCCTTTGCCTTGGTCAGCCAGCTCAGTGACTGGTCATGTGAACTTAAGTTTCAGCTCTGGCAGTGGAACCACCAACCTTGGCTGAGAGTGACAGCTGGACAGGAGCCAGCTCTTTCCCTGGATGGAGCATGGTTGCAGCTAGTTCAGATATACTGGGCAGCTTATCAAAGCCAGCAGATCTGGCTCCCATCGTGCTCCAAGAGGTTGGCTGGAGGAAAAGGCTGGTTCCCGGAGTGCTCTGCCTGGCCTTGCTCCCCTGCATTCCTGAGGTTTCCTGATAGCCTCTCACAGGAAGTGACTGAAGACAGCCCTCTTCCCAGGGAGAACAGAGCTCCAGGACAAGGTTCACTGGCCGCCAGCTTTGCCTTCTCTACAAACCACACCAAATTCAGATGTCCTTGTTCTGCCAGTTAGATGCCATCTTTGGGTACTGTCACCTAACCTTTTGAGACCCATTTTCATCTTGGGGAGGGACAGAGGCAGGGTTGGCAGAGTGCTGTTCCATACTGACTCTGGGGTCCAGTTGGGTTTACTTTTAAAAAAATATTTATTATTTTTATTTTATGTGCATGAGTGTATTGCCTGCATGTAGGTAGGTGCACCCATGTTGTACAATGCCCACAGAGCTCAAAAGAAGGTGTTGGATTCCCTGGAACTGGAATTAAGGATGGTTGTTAGCTTCCATGTGGTGTTGGGAATCGTCCTCTGCGAGCACAGCCAGGGCTCTTAACAACTGAGCCATCTCTCCAGTCCCCGAGTTGGGCTTGTTTTATAGATTTGATTTTATGTGTCTTCCACTGCTCTAACTACACCAGATCCTGAAAGTCAGGAGCTTGGTGTGGGGATAACATTTGAGCATTTCCCCCATTAGTAGTGCTTGCTTGTGGAGCGCCCATCACTTACCAGGAAGACAAGAATGAAAGACAGCCTGTCCTTGAGGCGCTCCCAGCCTGCTGGACTTCAGTCTTCCTTACCAGTGGACTCAAAGTCCACTGTGATCGCTGAAGAGCCCCAAGCATCTCTGAGTTGATTATAACTTGGGAACCAGGGGCCAGCAATTATTTCGATATTCATATCTAAATATAAGTCCATTTCAAATAGATGAGGATCAGGGTCTAACACTGTATAGCTCTGGGTATCTAGCTCTGACCTGTTTTCTTCTCCATAGTCCAAGGGCTTTGTCTAATTCATGAGATGTATGCTTTTAAAGTCATGAGCTATGGAGTCAAAAGTCTCCAGGGACAGAGAGAACGTAGGGGAGCATTGATCAGACAACGCCAAGTCTTCCCCCTTAGCCAGAGCAGCTCTGGGTTTAAAAGTCAAGTGTTTACCCTGGGATTCTTCCTAAGGCATTTACTATGCACTAGAGACTGAGCCGGGGAAGGTGCTGGGGCTCTCTTTTCGTAAAGGAGACAGAGCAAGGGGTGGGAGAGGTGCACATGGGGCTTCAGGGGGCAAGTTGGGGAATCTGCTCTCCGCCACAAATTCTGCCACTCACCAGCTGTGTGGCCTTGGGCAAAACTAATTTGAAACTTACTGTTATAAATCAAGATCTCTCACTCTCATGCCATTTGGGGCTAGAGAATTCTTTGTTATAGGAAGCTGTCCTGGGCACTGTAGGGTCTTTAGCTGTTATCCAACAGCACCCCAAGTTGTATAACAATTAAAAACATCTTCAGAGGAACTGGAGAGATGGCTCAGCAGTTAAGAACACTTGTTGCTCTTTCAGAGAACCCGAGTTTGGCTCACAGCACCCACACTGGGTGGCTCACGACTACCTGTAACTCCAGGTTCAGGGGATCCAATACCATCTTCTGGCCTCTGCAGGCATCCATGCATACATGGCGTGCACGTGCATGCACACACACACATACACATAAATAAAAAATAAAAATAAATCTTAAAAACATATCTTCAGATATTACCGAATAACCTGTGGGGTACAAAATCTGCTTTAGTTAAAACATCTGATATGAAGCAAAATAATGATTTAATTATCAAGTCATAAACCAGTCACACCTTTATATGCAAAGTACTGTCTTAAAGGATTATGGATCAACTTGATCCAGAGTTGGACTAGCATTTCATTTATGTGGAGATAAGAGAAACAGGACAGTGACAGAAGTGTCATAAGAGCGTGCACAATCGGCACACAGAAGCTGCATATTTCAAAAGCAAGTTTGATGCTGTTAATAATGTCATGTTCATTAGCCTTTGCAACTTGAAATTACAGAGGATCTCATTCCCTGCTACAGTGATTGCTAAGCATGTAGGGACAGTCAAACATCAAAATGATGCCGCAAGGTGACAGCTTTGAGGTTATAGGTGACCAAAGGTAGTTCTGGAAAACCTGTTACTTTCCCATTTAGATACGAATAAGTGAGATGATCCAAGTGCCTGAAAGATCTCAGCCTGGAGGACTGACTTCTAGAACTCTATCAGTCCTGCCACAGGCAGCTGGGAGGTTCTGGTGGGTCAAATCCTGAGATTGAGGTGCTGTGGTCTCCAAGACGCAAGGCACAGAGAGCACTTTCCCTTCTCTTTAGGTGATAGATCACTGTCCTGCACAGTCTGAGAGGCACTGTGGTAGGGAGTCGAAGTGTGTAGGATAACCAAGAGAGGTGGCTGCCAGTCTGCAGTGGTCCTGAGCAGAGCCTTCAGTGATTCATGGAGCTAAACAGAGTATGTGACAAGTACAAAAGCCTCAAGAGTTAAGCATCAAGTACATGTGAGGGCCTGTGAGCTGTTCTGACCAGTGCCGAGAGAGCAGTGGGAACCCTGAGTAAGTTGCAGGACTGGAGGAAGCAGAGTGACAGTGGTCCATCACTGAATCGCATCCTCCGTAGCCAACTTACTGTCTGTGTTCTGACACTTACTGTGGGCATGTTCCGCAGACCATTGACAAGTGCTCTGTGATCTGGGTGATCTGCGACATAGAGCGGGTTTCTGGGGGGAGAACCCATGAAGACCTTTTGAATGAGAGCATCAAAGCCTGTCAGCGTGGCTTCTGCAGAGATGTTGCCCTGGTGATCACCAAGACGGACAAACTCCACCTTGCAGAATATCTAAGGTATGGTACTGAGCTTGCAAGGATGTGGGTCACCCACCTTGGGGGCTTTCCTCCCTGGGTTCTGATTATGATAACAAACATGACTTCATCTCAGGCTTCAGGAAGTGACTGTTGGGAATGAAGGAGAAGTCTGGGTGATTCTTTGAGATGTCAGGATGCGTGGACAGGTTGTCTCAGGAGTCTGAGTCACATGGTACCTCTTGGAGAGCAGCTGCTCAGTGCCACACCACTGTCCTCCTACAGAGCTCTAAGGAGTCATTTACATGCCTACTATGCAAATAGTGCCTCCTATACCCAGAGATATGGAAGGATAGATATCTGTCCTAGTTAGCTTTCTATTGCTGTGACAAAAATACTGACCAAAACCAACTTTGGGGAGGGCAGGGTTTATTTGGCTTACAGCCCACAGACATGGCACAGGCCAATCCAGTGGAGGAAATTCCTCAATTGAGGTTCTCTACACCCAGGTGCGTCAAGTGGACAACTCAAGCTATCCAGCACAATAGATGTCTCACAGCTAGGAGGAACATTTTATAAAACTACCCAGCCTGTTGTAGCTCTCAAGTGTTGGGTTTTGTTTCAGAATTGTTTAAAGATTTTTAACCCATCTGGAAAAGGTTCTCAAACTTGAGGATTTGGGCCCAAAGTAAAAGCCAAGAGTTTTTAGAGTGCCAGTCTAAGACTAATGACTAAGAATGAAAGGTGAAGATTAGGGAGCTTGGGTTGGAGAGCTTGGTGGATGTTAATAGGTGTGTTGGTTTCCATGTAGATCTTTGTCCCCCAATAACTCGCATGGAACTTATATCCCATATTGGGACATGTCTGAGAGTGAAAAGGGACCAGCAGAGCAGGCATGAACAGGGCTCAGCTGGGCACACAGCCTGAGGTCACAGGATACGACAATGTCAATGTCATTAGCAATTCTCTGCTCTCTGTCATTGCTCCCAGGCTCACACCAAACTCAGGTATGACTGCTGACTTCAGGAATGTATTTTCTCTCATGGTCTGGGTCAGAATTTCAGTCATTCCCTCTTCCCCCTGCAGTTTCTCCTTGCCCCATTCCCTACCACATAATAATACCTCAGGCTCACCCTTTCTGACACTAACACTGAAGCCAAGCATCACTAAATCTGCTAGGGGCTGAGGATTGCCTCATCTCTGAGCCCACTGCCTAGAAGAGGGGTAAAGGTTGTATGAGACCGTTGAGCTAACTGCTGTGGGGACTGAGGCCTTCAAGAGGCCTGCCTTCTAATGAGACAGGGAGTGACATTGCAGGAAATTTCTAGAGTACAAAATACGGCTTGCCATCAAGAAAAAAACCTCCTCATTTTAAAATGAATACTGGAAGTAGATCAGAGAGGAGAGAGAGAGAGAGAGAGAGAGAGAGAGAGAGAGAGAGAGAAGAGAAGAGAAGAGAAGAGAGTGAGAGAATGTGTGTGCATTGAGTCAAAGAAGAGCTTATACAGAGGGCCAGGGCAATATCTGGCTATGCTGCTTTTTAAAGGAAAAGTTCGATATTTGTTAAGACACAAAATAAAAGTCCAGGGACTAGAGAGATGGCTCAGTGGTTAAGAGGACTGGCTGCTCTTGCAGAGGACCTGGGTTTGATTCCAGAACCCATGTGGGCTAATAACCATCCATAACTCCATTTCCAAGGGATCTGACACCCTCTTCTAACCTCCATGGGCATTGCACAACATGGGTGCACTTACCTACATGCAGGCAATATGCTCATACACATAAAGTAAAAATAATAAATAAAATATTTAAAAATTAAAAGCAGGAATGATGACTTTTTTTCTTTTCATTTCAGGGAAAGAAAGATGGGAAATGTAAGTATGAACCAGTTGTTTTAAAAAAAGATTTATTTTTGTTTGAATTTATGTGTAAGTATGTGCACATGAGTGCAGGTACCCATGGAGGCCAGAAGGGGACATAGGACCCCTGGATCTGGAGTTTCAGGCAGTTGTGAGTCCCCCAATATGGGCACTGGGAACCAAATTTGGGTCCTCTGCAAGAACAGCCAGGGCTCTTAACTTCTGAGCCATTTCTGTAGGCCCTGGACCAGTAACTTTTAAATAATGCCTTTTGTGATTATATAACCCTAATATATGCATACTTGATTTTCTGGGTCCGATGTGGCCTGCTAAAATGATGTGTACCTACCATTTCATCACTACTGACAACCCGGGCCTCTTTGTCTACTTTTATTTTCTTTCTCAATCTAGCAAGCCATTCAAAGTCAGCGAGAGGCTGTTTTGCAAAGAAATGAAATAATTAAACTACAAAGGAATAGAATTCTTAAGGAAAAACTGAAGGTGAGCTTGTGGATTTTGCTGTGTGTTTTTCTGCTCCTCAGGCTCCAGATGTTGAGAAACAGATGTGTATTTGATTTTCTGTGGTAGCAAGGGTAAAAGCTTTGGAGTAGACAATTTTGACTTAATTCTGTCCTACTGCATGTTATCTCTGTGACCTTAAATAGGTGACATTACCATTCTGAACCTCTACTTTTTCATCTGTAAAATGGGGAGCTAGTGATATGTCCACCATGATTGCTGGGAAGATTAAATGAGAATGCTATTTACTGAGAAAAATGCTCAGGTAAATCAGGTTTTGCTAAGTACATTGTGAGGAATGCTTCCTTGAGAGGAGTCATGGTGGGCTGCGGGAACAAGTGTCCAAGTTCCCTTGGCAGTAGGGGAAGTGATCCTTGGAAAAGATTTTGAGGGAAGTTCATCTTCTTGGGCAGAATTTAAAAACAATATCACTGTAGGCTGGGGGAGATGGCTCAGTGGGTAAAATGCTTGCTTTGTAAGCATGAGGGCAGGAATTTAGATTCCCAGCACCCATGGAAAAGTCAGGTGTAATGGTATGTCTCTGTGACTCCAGGGATGAGGTTGGAGACTGGCATATTCCAATCTAACTGAAATGGCAATCTCCAGGTTCAGCGAGAGACTGTCTCAAAAAAGAAGATATAGAGCAACGAAAGAGAATACTTTGATGTTGACCTCTGGCCTCCACATATGTATGTCTCACACACACACACACACGCACACACACACACACCAATAGTCTTTAGTGATAAGAAGCAGGGGAAGGAGTTGTCGGGGCAGAGGTAAGAATATGATGGAAACAGGAAGCCATGTTTGGCAAACTTTATATAATAAGGCTCAAGTTGCATTAATTGTTCCGTGGGAATCTTAGTGTTTTCTTAAATTAATTTTACTATTTTGTCAATAAAATAGTACAAACATAAACTTATCCTAATAGTCTCATAAATATATAGTTCCCTATAAAGTAGAAACGTACTTGAAGATGAAATGTAAACAAAATTGCTAAGTGCTGTGTCAGAGTACCTGCACTGCAATAGATGTTATGAATTTGCCCAAACTAAATCTTCAGTTCTGGTTTCAATGGTAAAAACATGTGGCTTTTGTCCAGTTTAGTCAATAGCTTTCTGTACATTGACATCCATAATATTGAAACAGAAAGTATGTGCTGTACTATGTAGAACTGAAAATATCAATGCTTTTGCTACAAGTCCAGGATGATCAGGCCTCATGCATAAGCCAGAGTCTTCTACAAAGTAATTGAGTGCCAGTTTTCATGAGGTGATAACTCAGTAAAGCTGTTCTTAATGTCTGGAATTGCTGTTGCTAGCATTAAGGAAATATGCATTTTATGGAGACCTAATCATATTATTTCTGAAACTGGAAACGTATTATTTCAGTGTTCAATTCACAACTATGTTTATTGTTAATAAATGTGGAGAATTGGTTTGTATGAACTGGGGTCTGGGCAGCAGCATGCCAGTCTGCAGAGTTGCTGCAGATCTCGCTGTTGGAATGTAAGTTGTTTTGAGTCTGCAACCCATACCTCCAATGGCTTCACTGATTCACAAATTCTCCAACCAGTTTATTTATTTGAACAGTTGTGAAACTTTCATTTGTGCTCCATGCTTTTGTGTGAAGCAAATTTGATTTCATTTAATTTTAATTTTTATTTATTTATTTATTTATTTATTTATTTATTTATTTATTTAATTTTTGGCCTTTTTGAGACAGGGTCTCCCTGTAGCCCCAGCTGGCCTGAAACTCACTATGTAGACCAGGCTGGCCTTGATCTCGCAGAGATCTGCCTGCCTCTGCCTCCAGAGTGTTGGGATTAAAGGCATGTGCCACCACGCCCAGCCACAAATTAATTTTAATCACAGAAAATACTAAGCTAAAGTTGGTAATCATTATGTCATTATGGGCCAATGAGTTTTTTAGTTATAAATGAAAATTAGAAAAAGTTAGGAAGAAATCTCTAGAGAAATGAGACAAAGGACTAGGAAGGTGTCAGGAGAGGGTGAGATCAGAGACGGTTGAGAAGAGAATCAGGAAGAGTGTGCACAGCAGTTTCAAAGCTGCAGAGAAGCTTTGGGGACAAGTTTGAAGATCTTCTATGAACATTCTCCAGTGGAAAGGCCATATGTAAAACAGGGCTACAGTGCATCTTGCCAGCTCTTTTTTCTAGAAGCTAGGCCTCCAAGAGGAGAGGAGAGGAGGGCTGGACGCACACATGCGTACATGCACGCACACATGCGCACACACAGACACACATATACACACACACTATTGTACACAGATTTCCCTCCCGCTGTGGGTACTTTGTGAAAGTGTTCAACTCTCTTCATCCTCTCTCTAAACCTTTTGTGACTCACCACACATCTTGGTCTAATTTGGCTTCTATGATGAAAACACAGGTAGAAACAACAGACATTTACTTCTCACTTTCTGAAGGCTAGGAAGTCCAAGATCACGGGGCTGGCATGTTTGGTGTCACAGAGTGATAGCCATTGTCTCTGTGACCTCACATGAAGGAAAGGGTGTGGGCTTTCTGGATCTTCTTATAAGGACATTAATCCTATTGATAAGGGCTCCACCCTCTAACCTAACCACTTCACAACCATTCCACTTCCTAAAATACCACTTTGGAGTCTAGGATTTCAACATATGGATTTTTTTCCCCACTAATATCAAATGTATATCATGTTGGTTTCCAGGTCTTTCCGTGTGAACAAAAATAAAATTTCCTTTCAGTGCTAAATTGGAAACATAATCTTTAAAAAAAATTATCTATTTATTTTATGTGTATGAGTGTTTTGCCTACATGTATGTAAGTGCATGATTGACCTATTCTGCTCTATGTGCCTCTCTTACTTCAGAGAAAACTGCCAGCTGACTCCAGGGTTCTGGAAACCTCGGATCTGGTGTGCACAGTCAGCGCCCAGGAGTATTGGCAGCAGGCCGTTCTCACCGAGGAAGAAACTGGTAACTTCTGCTTCTCGTCTCAGTCACTAACGTTCTCAAGGCTAAGCTTGGCGTGCTGAGCATCCTACTCTAGAATTTTCTATGCCATAGGAAAGCTTTTTTTCCCCCAGCCTGCTAGTTTCCCTACCTTTTAGCACATGCATATGTACATGTGAATACATGTATGTGGATATACACATATACAATTTTTAAATTTTTGTCTTTCCTGCATTGTTCTGTGCCTAAGGCCAAATTTTACTTCCTCTTTCTCTCCTCCAAATTTGATCAGGAGCTGGCAAAGGTAAAGGCACTGTTTGACTTGCGATTCCTCATCTACCCATTGGGCATAGTTTATGAATGTGTGGAGGTGTGACTCTTTCTTCATAAGGAGGAGCTAATGCTCATTCATGCTAAAAAAAAATGAAAGGGAAAGCTGGACTTGGATGGTGTTGACTGTGGGCATATTTGAAAATTAGAAACCCTTGACCCATGTGCCCCCAAGGGTTCTGTAATAACTTGGTGAGGATCCAAGCTGAGTTTCAATCTGAGCCTGAGAGGGCTAATATCATGCACACATTTAATAGATGTGTACAAATGTGAATGGAGGTTAAGGAGCAGAGGTGTGACATGTTCCCCAAATCAGGAGAACTGCTTGAACAACACGTGTGTATGAGGAATAATACAGAGGACCAAAGAGCTGGGATTCTAAAACAACATTTTCTTCTCAGTACCTCTGTCCAGGCAAAATGTTATTCCTCTCTCTTTTACCTAAATGTTATGATTTTAATTCTTTTATAATCTTTTTGCCCTCTTTTCTCACTTGCTCTGCAGGCAAGAACAAACCCAAAGGAAAGTGTTCGCCCCTTTAGTCAGCCTGCACTTTTCTATTTTGTTAAATAGAGAATGAGATTAATTTTCAGCATTGGTGACGTGCGGCCCATTGCTGTTGACCTTAACGTTAGGAAATGTCCTCAGGTTGCTGGTTCAGTTGGCAGCCATCCCACACCAGATCTCAGCAGTAGCTGGTTCACACCGCCAGCCTGCGCTTTCTATTTTTATGATTTCTATTGTTTAAGTGTCTGGTCTTTTTACATTGTGCTGCTTGTGACTTCCAGAAATCCCCAAGTTAAGAGAATATATTCGGAAAAGGCTCTTGGACAAGAAGAGGAGACTGGTGACCAAGTTCGTCACTGAAGCCTTTGGCCTGTTGCTCCTCACAGACAGTTTCAACTCAACAGAAAACTTGCTGGTAAGAAAGACCCCAAGATTGTCTGTTCTCTCCCTCTTCACCCGTCAGGGCATTCCCTTGATCACACTAGCAAATTAACATATGATTCTTTTTCTTTTTCTATCAATAGAAGATACAAAGCCATGAAAGTCTAAGAGGATAAAAAAAGATAGCAAAAGTATTAGAATCAGAACATTTAGGTAAAAGAGTAAGGGATATTATTTTACCTGATGGAGGTACTGAGAAGAAAATGTCCAAAGAGTTGGACATGATACTCAGCATCCTCTTGAGACAAAACGTGTTTAAATGATGCCTGAGAGAGCTGGTTTTCTTCTAGTGGGCTACTGACAATCCTTGGTGAATTGGAGAAGCAGGTCTATCCTACAATCTTAGACAATGTCCATCTGTCATGGATTTCCTCTGTGCTTGGGCTATCTCAGAATCTCAGAGCAGTGCTATATTCATCAATTTTCTACTACCCAAGAGCCTTATGTGGATCAGCTAGGCTCTGTGTCCAAAGATTCCACAACCTCTCTGGGCAGTGCCACCAGCTGGGGATGAGCAGTTCAAAACGTGAGCCTATGGGGACATTTCCCATTCAAACTGTCAAAGGTGATGTGATGAGAGGAAACTGGAGTGGAAGAGTTTCAGCAAAAACTTGAGACTACAGGCCTTTTGAATGTCCAGTTAAACACGTTTTGACATAAAAATGGACAGATGACTTTTTATTTATTTTTTACCCGAATAGAAGAAGGCTAAGCTGCTCAAGTAGAGGTTTGGGAGACTTGTAAGAAAGGCTCTGGGAGAGGTCATGAGGCTCCTGGAATGGAGAAAGTAGGGCAGAGCCTGATGGGTCGCAAGAGGCAGGGACCAGAGACTCAAGCTTCATGTGAAAATAAGCAAGTCAGCTAGTTGGCCAAATGTCTGCACCTGAAGACTCGGTAAGAGAATGTAGAATCGTATCGACGCTTTAAAAATCCCACTTCTTCGACTTTGCTTTGGCTTAGTTGCACCAGACAAAAACAAAACGAAACTCCTGGAACCTGAGATTTTTCTGACTTGACTCTTGTCTTTTGAAAGAGCTGGGGAAGGGTTTGATCTTCCAACTTCCTGGAAAAGTTCTTCAGGGTGAAATTTGCGTTTATGCCTAACACTAGATTGCTTTTGGAAGTGCTGATGGAAAATGAATTATATGTGGTGCTGTGTGTGGTTGGTTTATTTTATAAACACAAGGACAACATATTTTGGAAGCAAACCAGAAAGTGTCTGTCTCTGCTCTACTTAGCCAAACGCAGAGGTACAGCCCCCCCCCCCCCGCCCCGGCCTCCAAACTTAAGCCATAGGAGACGCAGGGAAGGGAGAAGGGGGCTGATGAGACTGTCATGGATGGAAGTCTGATGGAACTGCAGACACTTTCCTCAGAATTCCTTGGCTTCTGATATTGGGCTTAGTTCTTCGATGGAAAGTTGGAAAACAAGAGTTTTGTCAGTGCCTTTGAATTCTGAAAAAATCAACCCTAAAATGTGTGTATTTCATCTTTTTTTTTCAAGATTGTGTTTCTAACAGAAAGTTTAGATTTTGGGGGTGGTTAGTGATTTTAAATGAACAGTCATCTTTTTTAATAAAAAATTTTCATTGAATTCTTGTGAATGTCAAAATATGTGTTTTGATCGTATTTAGACATTTTCCCTTATCTGCACTCCTTTATTACCTCTTGCCTTATTTCATGCATCTGTTATATATATTAAGGCCTATCAAATCAAATCTGTGTCCCCAGTCACTAGTTTTAAGAATCAACAGGAAGTGTCGACTGAGCCCTGTGTTTGTTCCAGTTTTCCTTTTCTTACTGTTTTTCCTTAAATATATATATCTAGATCTTAACAATAGGGTGCATTCTGGGAAACGCATCATTAGCAGACTTCACTGTTGTGTGATCCTCACAGAGTTTATTTTGACAACAGAGGGCGCAGCATCGACACCTAGGCTACGTCATTACCATCCTGTTATGTCACCGGCACACAGCAGTCTATTGCTAACTGAAACGCCAAAGGTGGTTCCACAATGCACATCTGTGTATATTGTTTCCCATGACTCGACTGTGTTCTGTGAAGCAGGGACCATGACTTTATTTCTTTGGTCCTGTGGCTTTGCTATTCAAAGTGTGACTGAGGGTCCAGAAGATCAGCTCACCTAGGTACTGGCGAGGCATATAGAACCCCAAAGTCAAAAACCATTAAATGTTTGGCAAATCAGATGTCATTAAGAAAAATTTGTCTTTCTTTTTTTAACTTTTTTCTTACATTTTATATTAGCACATAGTAATTATGCACACTAATAGCTTTCATTATAAGATTTTCACACGTATAAAATGTATTTTGATCCTATTCACCCAGTTGCTCTTTACTGCCTTTCTCCCACTGATGCCCTGCAAAGTTTATTTCCATAACAATTGCATTGTTATTTGGTGAGTGAGAGGGAAAGAAACCAGAATACGGAGTTATTTGGGTAGTTACTCCCCAAATAGCCTGATGGATTTTATGCCCAATAAGTTGCAGTAGGCATTAAACATTAAAAAATTTTAATTTTATTTATTATTTTTATTTTATGTGTATGAGTGTACTGCCTGCGTGTATGTGAGTGCACCTGTGCTTATGTTGCGGAGGTCAGAAGAGGGCGTCGGATTCCCCTGGAACTGGAGTTAAGGACAGTTCATAGCTGCTATGTGGGTGCTGGGAATCGAACCCGGGTCCTCTGCAAGGGCAGTCAGTGCTCTTAACTGCTGAGCTGTCTCTCCAGCCCTGGCATTAAACATTTTAAATTTTATTTGTATTTTTTTTATGTGTATGCCTGTTTTGCTGCATGTACATAAATGCACCACATGTGTGCAATGTCCAGAAGCGGGCGTTGATTCCCCTGAACTAGAGTTATGGACAAGTGTGACCCACCATGTGGGTGCTGGGAACTGAACCTGGGTTCCCTACAAGAGCAGCCAGTGCTCTTAACCTCTGAGCCATCTCTCTAGTTCCTGCAATAGGCATTTTTGTTCCTAGTTTCTATCCTAAGAAACTCAAGGTGGTTTGTGACCAAGGTGCTCTCTGTGGACAGTAAAGAGTAGCTAACTCCAGGTGAATTGCACACCAAAGCTTGCGCTAGTGCCAGGTTTCTTTCATGGGCACAAAGTTTAAGGAGATGGTACCTTGAGAGAATCTGATGCTCCCTGTGGCCTGTTTCCCTAGAATGAGCACTTGAATGCCAGTGGCCTGCGGCGATTTGTAGAGGAAAGGGCAGAGCTGTTGGAGAAGGGTATTGAGCAGTGCTTTGCCCACATGGAGCGGCCTCTGCAGGAAGGGGTCCAGGTGGCCAGGGCTTCCTACCGACGCATCCTGAGCACATGCCTGGTGGTGAGTAGCCCTCTTCAGGGAAAGCCTGTGCTATTCACCAAGGCCAGCTTGATCTTCAAATGCCTTTCTCATTATCCCCTTATTTCCTATAAAGTGTTAGAAGAAAGTTGGGTGTGGGGGCTCGCACTCAGAGAGATTGCTATGAGTTTCAGGCTAGCCTGGGCTCTGAGGTGAGTTCCAGGCCAGTCTGGCAGACTGAATAAAACAAACAAAAGAGCAAGGACAACAGGGAAAGATTGAAGATTTCATGTAGAAAAGTCATGAACTGGAAACTGCTCACCTGTGCCTTGTGGGGAGACGTAAGTGTCTGATTAAACAAAGATGTCTGGAATTCAGAGTCCGAGTGTCAGTTCCACTACATGGCTACTTTGGAGCCCTGGGCAAGGCACAAACCATTTAAAGCCTTAAGCCATGTAGAGACTTCAATGCCCTTGAAGTCAGAAGAGGGTATGTAAGCCCCTGGAACTGGAGGTCCAGATGGTTGTTAGCCACCATGTGGTGCTGGGAATCAAACCCAGGCCCTCTGCAAGAGCAGCCAGAACTCTTAACCACTGAGTCATTTCTCTGGCCCTCTGTGTGTTTTGCGTAAGAGCTTGTTTCCATGTCTAGATTGGTAGTATGTCTATGGACTGCAGTTGAACAACAGGGATGTCAGAGGTGTAAGACAAAGAGCAAACGCTAATATATAATATTATGCACACTATATGCATCAGATCCCCTGGGGTTGGAGTAATAGGCAATTGTGAGCTGCCTGACAAGGATGCTGGGAACTGAGCTCCAATCCCTTTTAAGAGCAGCAAGTATCTTTAACCCCCGAGCCATCTCTCCAGTTTGATTAAGGCTTCTTTTTAAAAAATATTTTATTTATTATTTTTATTTTATGTGTATGAGTGTATTGCTTGCATGTTTGTAAGTGCACCCCTATTGTAAATACCTGTGGAGGTTAGAAGATTGCACTGGATCCCCTGGAACTGGAGTTACGGACATTTGTTAGCTGCCATATGGGTAATGGGACTTGTACCCAAGACCTCTACAAGAGCAGTCAGCGCTCTTAACTGCTGAGCCATCTCTCCAGCCCCCTGATTAAGGCCTCTTACAGCTCTAACTATATAATATTTTCCTCTCTTATTTCTGAATTTATTTCCCTGGGAAAGATATCAAAGTTATATAAATCAAATTATGTTTCATTAAATATTTAACAAAATGTGTATAAAATCTGGATTCCCTTCAGGAAATCTAAAACATAGACTTACTGTCAGGTCATAGTACATTTTCATTCATTCACAATTGCTAATTTACAGCCAGCTGTCAATCATAACTTGAGTCATTGACATGGAGAACATAAGGATGGGCGAAACATTGGGCCCCATCTCAACAAGCTGATGTTCTAGCAATAGATAGAGACCAAAAAGTGATGACATTAACAAATTAAAAATTGTCTGCAAAGGTTTACCGTTACTTTTCTCATTGCTGTGACAAAATCTATAGAAAAGCAATGTAAGGAAGAAGGGTTTCTTTTGGCCCACAGTGTGAGGCTGCAGTCCATCGTGGCAGGGAAGATGTGGCAGCAGAAGTATGAGGCAGCTCATCACAGTGTGTCCTCGGTCAGGAAGCAGAGAGATGAATGCTGGTGTTTCACTCGCTCTCTCTTTTGTATTCACCTGGAACCCCAGCCCACGGAGGGTGCTGCCCACATTTAGAGTTGATCTTCCCACCTCAATTTACTTAATCTAGAAACGTCCTCACAGACATGCTCAGTTTTATATCCTAAGAGATTTTTTTTTTTATCTTATCAAATTGACAATACTAACCGTCACCAAAAGGTTGTGATTAACAAGAGCCCCAGGCATTTTGGAAGCCCAGGGCAGGGGCTCCCAGGCAACCTGGAGACCTGGATGAGATTGATCTATGCTCTCTGGTTAAATAGCATATTTAAAGACCATGTTGTATCTCCATCCACTCTGTGATTCTTCGTAATGGCCTTTGGCCAATGAAAATGAAGTTTGATCTCATGACTTTCTAGTTAATTCCTACTAACTTGCTAATTTGTTGTTTAATTGTCTAGAGAAGTAAAGGAAATCAAGGTTTTCATCAGACCCTGAAAGCTGTTTGCCTTAAAAATGGTGTCTACGCCTCCAGGACTTTGGCTAGGATTGACCTGAATGAAGCCATCTCCCAGCCTATCTATGACCAGATCGACCCTGTGTTTGGAGGCATTTTTAGGTAAAGAACCTTTCATTTGGCTCCTTTGTGAACAAACATCTGTGGGACATCAAGCCAGAGTCTCAGATTTAGAATTTATTTTTTGCATCTGGAAGCATACAGAGTAGCAGGTTACTTGAGAAGAAAAGCTTAGCTCCTGGCAAGACACAAAAGCCTTCTTGGTTTGGTTTACTTAAAGATTTCCCATGGTGACCTGGAGTACATATGGAGATGTTGCTTTCAGACTAATATTTTGATTCCCATTATTCTTCAAATAGCTCCTACATGCAGGGGGGTATCCGTTTTTTTAGGGATCTGAGCTGCAGGACAGGGTATTTTGGTTGGAGAGTGTGGGATGAGGCAGCCACAAGGCCTTCAGAACTCTCTGAGTGCAAAAAAAAGTGGCTTGCTGAGGATGCCAGCTGCTTCTGACTCGTGCATGCTCCGGACGTGGCATGAGTTGGGGGCAGGGTCCCAGCTCTGTGCCCACTCCTTTTCTCCTTCCTTGACCTTCACCTCTGCCCCCATCAACAGGAAGAGGTTCTCCTAATCTCCAGTGCAGCTGCCTGTCCCAGACACTCTCCCGCCTTAACATCGTCCTCAGGGTCCCCATTCTTTACTCTCCTTTCCTTTAACACACTGACTCCCACCCCACCCTCTTGACCACTGTAGGAAAACTACAGTCTTTAGAGTTCAGGGCAGCCCACCTTCTCCAACTTCCTGCTCTCACTCTTGGAGCCAGTCTGGCAGGAAGCAAAGAGCAACGCAATGTCCCCAGAATCACCAAATGCTCCTGGCGACTCTACAGAGTAGTTTCGGTCTATTTACACATGAACAAGCAGATCCAGAACTGTGCTGCTTTCTCGGGTGTTACCAGTTCATAAATAGAGGTCCAGGATTCCAAGTCCAGGCTTTCTGCTTTGTAACCTGCTGCCTCTCACTCCTCAGATACTCTGAAACTTTAGTCTGTCTTCTTCAACTTCCCCTCCATTTCCCTTCCTTAAAGTTCACCCTTCTCTGAAGAAACGGTTCAAGTCCTACCCTTAGCAGTGAGCAGTTGACACTGGCAGTTGACAGTGAGCTTTGAGGTGGAAGCAGTGTCTGGAGCCTGGCCCTGTCTCTTGGTAGCTGTGTGACCTTGGGTATGCCAGGCATCTCTGAACCTTGATTTTTTTCACCTGTAAAATGGGCATTATCTTACTGACTGTATAGATCTTAAGGTCAAAGTTCTGGAACAGCTCAGTGTCTGGCATATTATAGGAATCTGATAACTGTTACTGCTCATCGTTTTTTTCTTAAAGCGAGTCAAAGGACACTGGCTAGTTTCATGCCTTAGCTCCACAATAACCACCATTGTCTCTTAACCCTTTATATCGTTTTCTTCCACAGGGATGGGAAGCAAGCTGGCCCTGCTTTGATGCTGTACATAGATGCTTTCAAGCACTCCCTGGAGGAGAGAATGGCACAAATTGGGATAAGAAATGGTTGGATATACGATGGGTACAAGAAAAGCTTCCTGATCCAGGAGGTAAGTTCTTTAGAAATCAAGAAAGGCAGAGAGATAAGTCATGTCTTCTCACTTCCCCCTGGGGTGTCTGAGTCTGGGTGCACCCTTGGAGGTCCTGTGAAACATGAGACACATTAAGAGGAGGATGAGAGAAGAGGTCCCCGTTCCACCATGGAGCGTAGGCACCGAGTTGAGCTTTGTCCCATAGTGAAGCAGCTTAAAACATCCAAGGTGGTGAAGTTAAGATTCCAGAATACTAAAATGTACAAAAATCCTGTGAGAACATTGTCACTACTGCCTCCATTTCTGCTGGGACTATGATGTAGTGTCAACACAGTCAGCCCTTGCTTTGGTCGGGGTGTGTGTGTGTGGCTCAGGTCACTGGTTAGTCTTGAGGACTCAAAGATCTTGTCTGTGACTCTTCTTTCTCCCAGGGCTAATCAAAGCTCATGGCAATGCTAGGAACTAAGATGGACCCCTGGTCTGTCAAAGACCTTGCCCAGGATGACGCTCAACTCAGCACATGTGTACTGAATGGCTTGTAGGATCCAGACATTGTGGGTTATAAAGTCCTGTGGTGTGTAAAGACGCTCGGGACAGAGTTCCTGTCTACGATGTGCTCACAGCTAAACTGTAGAGATGTCATATAGAAAGCTATGACAAATTCCTGACAAAATCAGCTTTAGGAAAAAGGGCTGTATCTTGGTTCACAGTTCAAGGGTGCAGTCTATTACTGAGGGGATGTCACAGAGATGGGGACTTGAAGCTGCTGGTTGCACTGCATCCACAGTCAGGAAACAGAGTGATGAATACAGGTGGTCATCAGCTTGCTCTCTCCTTTTTGTGTAGTCTGGGGTCACAGCCCACTGAGTGGTGCTATCTACACTAAGTGAGGTTTTCCTACCTCACTTTATATAACCTCTCACAGAAGTGCCCAGAAGCTTGTCTGCTTGGTGATCCTAGATTCCATCAACTTGACAGTATCAATCGTCACAATAGCCAAGCATAGCATGAGGCAGAGGGATGGGATGGCCCACATGGGCAGACCCGAGGGCCTCTGCTAAAGGAACCATCCTACATGACCTCGTGTTGACATGGTTTCTCAGATAAGCTCCATCCTGGGAGGCCTGGAGGGCCACATCCTCCGAAGGAAGAGAAGGATCTACGAGTCTGTCACCATCTCCATCCAGAACGACTTGAAGCCTTGTTATGAAGGTGGGCTCCAGGGGAGGCACTTCCTCTTCCTGGTCTTCTGGGGTCTTCCTGTCACTCTGTCAGCTTACTCTTCGGCTGTCCCCCTCTCCAAGAATCCGTCCTCCCAAACCTAATCCTTATGACACTCTCAACCTACATGTCAAGACAGCTGTAGGATGTGGAGAGAGGGAATTGAGGGGCCTCCTTATCTGTGTGCTGCCAGCACCCCATGCTGTAGTGTTTCCAGCACCCCATGTTGTAGTGTTTCCAGCACCCCATCCTGTAGCGTAGTACCAACTTCTACTCATACCTCCTCTAAATGCTCTTGGATCTACTTTCAGCTCCTTCTTGAATTTGTTTTAGGGAGTGATTTTGTAATGTGCTGAATTCACTCACTAGGTTTGATGAATGGCAGTTAGTCTAACTGTTGGGTGTTTAAAAAATATTTTATTTATTATTTTTATTTTATGTGTATGAGTGTATTGCCTGCATGCATGTAAGTGCACCTGTGTCATGCAATGCCCACAGAGGTCAGCAGAGGGCATCAGATCCCCTGGAACTGGAGTTTTGGACACTTGTTAACTGCCATGTGGGTGCTGGGAATTGAACCTGGGTCCTCTGCAAGAACAGCCAGTGCTCTTAATGGCTGAGCCATCTCTCTAGTCCCGAGTGTTATTTTTATGTAAGCATCTAAATGCATGTGTATGCATGCACATACAGATGTGCGTGTATCTTTTTGCTTGCTTGCATGCTTGTTTTTCCTTCTGATGCCATGGGTCTCTCGGCAGGTCCTGGCTGTGATGTGACTGTGGCTATCATTTTTGTCAGATGCAGCTCAGATCACTGGCAGAAAAGCATGTGAGAGAATGAAGGATGCCATCAGAAGAGGAGTGGAGCGACAGGTGGCCGAGGGCATGTTTGAAAGGGCTCAAGAGAGGATGCAGCACCAGTTCCGGCAACTGAAGGTACTCTGCACCTGCAGTGGATCCCAGTTCCAGGGAGAGGGAGTCAGGGACCTGGTACAGGGGATGGAAGAAATCATAGGCTTCTGGGCCCAAGGGAGACCTGAATGCCTTCTGCCCACTGGGGCCAGCCAGTGCCCAGAGTGCTCGGTATTCTTCCCTGTCACCAAGCACTGGTGTTGGCTACCCTGTGGGGCTATGACTTTAGAAATGCAACTCCTGCAGCTCTCTCCTGTCTCCTTCCTTTCTACTGAGTCATCATAGAACAAGGGCTGCAGCATCTAGGTGAGTGCCCATCTCCTTGCATGTATTCACTCACTGAATCCCAGCAAGTCTGGAAAGTGAGTGCCTTCCATGCATAAACAAACTCAGGCAGACAGAAATGAGCTGAGAGGCCACACAGCTGTGGAGAGGCAGAGCTAGCGTTCAGGACCAGGAGACCTGGTACCAGTATCTCCAGCGGTAGCGCAGTATAAAGTTATATTGCTTTTTAAATAAAGAAAATGCCTCAGCTACATAAAACGTTCATAAATAAATGTTGGCACATAATCATAAGTCAGTCAGTGATAGAACTCAGCACAGATTTAGGCTTAAGCTCAGAAATAATTCCCAAGAGTCCTGTTGGACCTAAGTATTGTGTGAAGTGTGCTTGGACCATCTTGTTTGGTTCTGGGTCTCTTAGCTTGGCACCTTCTCTCTCCCAAGTGGTAGAAAGCCTTCATCTTAGTCTCCCTAGCCTCTCCCTGGTCTTATGATACTCCAGTGTCTTCTGTCACAGTTTAGGCTCAGCTGATGCTGTCCCAACCAGAGAAGCTAGCTAGAGGTGGCAACTGTGTACTAGCCTTCCTGAGATATCCCAAACTGCCCAACCCCCACCTGTCTCAATTTTAGAAAACTCCCATTTCTGTTGTACAAAACAGGGAACTTTCCTTAGAGTAAGGGCTGTCTTTTATCAGCAGCTGCTCCTGTTCAGTCAGTGAACATACATGTGGGAAACTGTCCAAACTGCAGAGCTGATCTCCACTGAGGACACAGAAATCTGACATAAGGTGCTCAAGCATACAGTGGGATAGTACACTGACCATGTGCAGATATAGCTTGAATCACAGTGGGATAGTACACTGACCATGTGAAGATATAGCTTGAATCACAGTGGGATAGTACACTGACCATGTGAAGATATAGCTTGAATCACAGAAATGTAGATAGTCAAAAGTGACCAGGATTATTATGTGCTTCTGTTCCTTGATCTTTTTAAAAAAATTAAGAGTGCTGGATGCGGTGGTACATGCCTTTAATCCCAGCCCTCAGGAGGCAGAGACAGATGGATCTCTGTGAGACTGAGAGTACCTGGTCTATAATGAGTTCAGCTAAGACTACGGGGAGACCCTGTCTCAAAAAATACATATATAAAAGAATACCAGACAACTTTTAATTATTTAATTATTTTATTTCTAAATAATGAATGGAATTTATTTTTTGTACAAAATGTTAGCTTTATTATAATATTTTCACACATGTATTAATCTTTAATTTGATCTGAACCAGAAACCTTGATCCCAATGATCTGAATACGAATCCCTCCCTATTCTCCCTTCCCTCTCTGTTCCTATTGCTGTCTTCCTCTTCTGGCCTCTCGATACTTGCCCCATGTTCTACTTTATGCCCCTGCATCAATTGGCTCTTCAGGGTAAGGATTGATTTATAGTAATTCTTTTGTCCCAAAGTCCCACACGGTGTCCCCAGTTAAGAAGGGACTCATGTTTGGGGACTAAAATTCTCCTGGAGGGAGCCAAAAGGTACAAAGTGACTCTTGTTCCTGTGGTCATGTGAGCTCAGTGCGTGTTTATGTTGTCCTATCTGCTCTGCATGGACTGGTTCCATGTTCTGAATGACAGGCGGGCAGGTCTCATGATGACACAGGTCCCTGGCCCAATGGTGTGGGCCATTGGTACATTCCTTCCCTCTTTCCTCATTCAGTTCGCAGAGCTGATAGTGATGGGGAATGGGGTTACATTAGGCTGAGCTAGAGCTTCAGAACTACCCAGCACAATCTGCTCCTTTCATATGAAATGGATCCTTGGTTGTGATCATTAAGATTGATGGTCAAGTTGACAGTGTCTAGAATTACCTAGAAGATAAACCTCTGGGCATGTGTGAGAAAATTTCTACATCGTATTGAGGAGGGACCACCCACCTTGATTGTGGAAGGCACCATTCCATGGACTGGGGTCTCAGTATGAATAAAAAAGATGAAGTGAGTGGAGGATACATTGTAACCAGTTTCTTCAAGCTCCTGCTGCGTAATGGATGGTATCTTACCTTAAAATCTCCTAAACCAGGAGCCAAAAGAAGCCCTTCAACCCTTAAATTGCTTTTGTTAGATATTTTGTCATAGCAATGAGAAAAGTAATCAATACACTGGTGATTGGTCCAATAGTAGATTAGGAATTTTTTCTTCCTTCCTTCCTTGAATGGAATTTCTTTTTATACACATTTAGTGTTTCAGGAGTGTTAAGAACTGACCTCTGGGCTAGCAAGATGCTTAACAGTCATCTCTTCAGCCCCCATTTTTAACTGTCTACATTTCTGTGATTTAAGATCCATCTGCACATGGTCAGTGTACTAGTTCCTTTTTAGTGGCACCAAACCTGACGACTTGAGTTCAATTCCTTAAGACCTACACGTCGGGAAAAGAGAACTCATTTCTGCAAGTTGTCCTCTGACAGCCACGTGTGCCCTTCCACCTATAAATGAATAAATAAAAATAATTAAAAATAAAACAAACTGATATTTTCACAATGTTCTTTCAAGTTGAAGAATGGAAGACTATTTTGCTGAATTTATTGATCAGTCTTTAATACACTGATCATTTCTGTGGCTTGCTGATCTGTCTTCATTCTGTAGTGAGGTGACTACTTCTGGTTTTAGGAACTGTGTCTCTCCCACTCCCTGATCTTATAGACAAGGATGATGGAGTCAAGCAAGCTTAATTTACTATCCTGAGGCAAGGGTGTTGGTCTGGCATTGAAGAAAAAGTATAAGGTTAGGAAGTCATTATATACAGCTTCAAAACTAGAATCCACCAGTCTAGAGAAAAGAGTCTGGCTTTACGAAAGGAGGTAAGAAACAGAAGAGGTAAGAAAATAGCTTTAGGTGATCAAAGGATTGAGAGCGGCAAGGAAACATTTCTCAGGCCTTTGGGAGGAAGGGTCAGTCCAGTCAAACAAGGTGTGCTACGTAGAGTGGGGCCAAGACTCTCGCAGGGAAGGATTGTGGGGAGACTCTACCTCCGCCTTACTTCTAGATTCAGTTTGCCACCACTAGAGGGCAGTCCGCCATGTGTCTTCACAGGCAGATGTGAAGATGCAGAGGCAGGTGGGAGTCCACGGGCAGGAAGAAAGGTACACTCCCAAGTACTTTATTCTGGACCTCACTTTGACCTTGGACAACCTCCAGCTGGGGAACTCACTTTTCCTTAGGCGCATCCTCCTAATGGATCTAATGTCCTTGTCACGCAGCATGGAATCATTGAGAAGGTGAAGGCCAGCATCGCCACCATGTTGACCCTTGCTTCGTCTCAGAGTGATGGTCTCTGCAAGGAGCTTGCAGGTGAATACTTAAAAACCTTTGCATGGAGGGCAGTTGTGTCCTCCTGGGTTGTGGTTGCGCCTAACTGAATTTAAAGATAGCAAGGTAGGAGGGACTTCTAGAACAAGTAATAGAGATGATGATCATGATTCCGCTCATCACCCAACAGAGACCAAGTGTTATGCTTGGACTTTATGGATGCTGTTGCATGAAACTCTCCCATCGGTCCTCAGAGATAGATGTTGTTGCTCCATTTTACAGATGTAGAAATAAAGACTCAGACTGGGTTACGTGCCCATTTCCATAGCTGGCGAGTGGTAGATTGCAATCTGCAGTCCTGCCCTGCTGTCTCCATAAGTCTTTCTTCCAAGCTGGTGCTGCCTTAGAAAAGTCCCTATTTCCTGTCTTTTCTAAAAAGATTCTCTGGGCATCCCTGGGTAAGCAGCTCTACCTCTTTTCCTGCCAGGAGCTCCGCTGAGCTGACTGGTATCAACTGGAGGCAGTGGTAATGTGAAGAGAAAAGCAACAGGGAAATTTTTAGCAAAAATGTGCCTCTTCTTTGGCTCGGCATCCTATGAATCTAGGACCTCACACATGGGTAAAATGGCACATGGACAAGGTTATTTGAGTAACACTACTTATTATATCACCAATTGGAACAGCTTAAATATCTATTATGAGAGCACTGGTAAGTTAGATACATGGTTGATAGAGGTTGTGCAACTGCTGAAAAGCATGAAACACCTCTAACCAGGATACTTTAACCAGCAGTGTGAACTCACCTCCAGCATGTATTGGAAAGAAGGAAAAGCACAGTGAGAAAGTGTGCACAGCATGTGGCCATCTGTGAATGAAGTTTCCATGGGGACTCAAGTGTTAAGATTATAGTCACCTTTAAGGAACTCCTACTTGCTGAAGGTCTTCCAGTGGTCCAGACCTTGAGAACAGAGGGTACTGCCCTAAGTTTGCTCCAAGTTGTTCCTGCCTAGTTCAAGCATTTAAGCCTCCCTCCTCCCAACAACAAATGACACTGTGCAAAGAGCTAAGGTTATAAAGAGGGCCAAACAGCAGCCAGGACATTCAGGTGTTGCCTGCTTGGTCAGAAGGGAACTCCCTGAACTGGAGAATATGTATTCTTTTTTTTGAGAGTATGTGTTGTTTGCACTCACCAGTTGATTAAGGTCCCTTCCCAGGGCCCTGGGGCATCCAAGGTGCTGACATAAGGCAGTAACCATGAAGTCTTGAAGAAGCCCTGCCCAGAGCTCTCAGCCCAGTGTGAGAGACAGGTAGTAGCACCCCAGCAAGAGCAACATGTGGTGGGGGAGGGGAGCAAGGAGGTCCTCATAAGGAATGCGAAAAGTAAGTGGAGACCTGAGGGAGGAGCCCACTCTTGGGGCAGGTGGTTATTCTAGCAGTTGAGGAGACAGAAGTTGTTCAGGGCTGGATACTGGGAAAGTTGTGCATTAACTACATCCCAGAGGTAGCTTTGAAGGGTGGATAGGTGGGATTGAAGAGGCAGTGAGGAGGAAAAGTCCTTCCAGATGTGCAGCCAGACAGAAACCTCGGGTTCTAACTCCCTTCCTGGTTACAGATCCCATGGCAGGCCAGGCTCAGAGCAAGCTCACCCAGGTCGCCATCTAGCCGGAGCCAGCTCCAAGGTTGAAGTGTCCTCCCCAAGGTTACTCTGTTGCTCAGAGTTCTCTAGAAAAACAGAACCCATAGACTCTGAGTAGATATATAGAGGTCTATTTGGGGAATTGGCTCATTCATTTGGGAAGTAAGGCGCATCAAAAATCTGAAGGAGGGGGCCAGCAGGTTAGAGACTCTGGAAAGAGCTGCAGCTGGAGTCCAAAGGTGGTCTCTGCAGACCAGGAGCACTGGTGGTGCAGGTGAAGGCTGAGGGCAATCAGCTGATGAATCTCTTTTTACTCACGAGAAGCAGAGCTGACCTGACCCGACGTGACAGGACAGGCTCACTACATTAAGGAGAGACAGCGACTTTATTCAGGGTCCACTGATTTAAAACTAGCCCTCATCCTCACACAACGTTCAGACTAAGTCTGACAAACGTCTGGGTGCCATGCTTAGACAAATTTCCATAAAATTAACCGTCATAACCAAGTGTGATGACACACGCATGCAATCTTAGCACTTGGGAGGCTGAGGCAGGAGGATTGCCTGGTCTTCATAGTGATATCCTGTCTCAAAATGAAAAAAGTAAAACAAATAACCACAAAACAAATAAAAAAAAAAACAAAAGCAAACAAAAATAACCCATAGTGAGAGTGTCATTGGAATACAGATTGGAAAAATGAAAGTCTGAGATGCCCAAAGACAATAAATCCACTGAGAACGGAGACTGGGCAAAGGTGGGGGCTGGAGCTGCGCCGCCTGGAGGGGACTTGGGTGGATCCTACCCCGTGCTGAGCTGCATTGTATCTCTTTGCACCAAGCTTTGAGGAGACTGAGTGAAGACCCAGAGGGCTCCCAGGGCTTTAGAAAGAGATTTTATTTTTATCATTTTTAATTATGTATGTGTGTGCGTGTCTACAGGTGAGTATGTATACATGAGTACAGGTGCCCTCAGAGGCCAGAGCATGCTATGAGATTCTCCTGAGTTGGAGTTACAGACAGTTGTGAGCAGGGCCTGATATGGGTGCTGTGAACTGAGTTTGGGTCCTCCTCAAGAGCAATAAGCATTCATAACCACTGAGCATCTCTCCAGCCTCACAGGGATTTTAAGGGTGGGCTTGCCATTGTTTTGAGGGTGTCTTCCCATGCTGAGACAAATCTTCAGGTAGCAAAGATAATGCCTGGTCAGATTTGGGATCTTTATAAAACAAGGAGATGGGGTTATCTGATCTCCAACACCATTGTAGATTTTACAGTCTTTTTAAAAAATTATTAATTTCTTTTATTTCTTGTGTATGAATGTTTTGTTTCATGTATTTAAGGGCCCCACAAGCATGCAGTGCCCATACAGGCCAGAAGAGGGTGTCAGACTGCCTGGAACTGGAATTAGAGATGATTGTTAGCCAGCCTGTGATTGCTGGGAACCAAATCCCGGTCCTCTGCAAGAGCAGCCAGTGCTCTTAGCCACTAGGCCATCTCTCTAGCCTCAAGATCTTACATTCTTATAAGTGACAGGATTGCTGAGGGATTCATTTCCTGGACTCAGTTCTGAAGTAGACGCTAACTGCAGGCGCTTGCTCTCTGCCCCTCTGTAGATGTCAGGAATGAATACAAGGAGATGGAAAAGCTCCACAGAAGCCTGAGAGAGGTCGCTGAGAATGCACAGCTGCGGCGCGGCATGCAAGATTTCCTCCTGGGAATGTCCCCCAGCAAAGCAGGTCCCCCCAGAACTGAACTTTAGTTCTTGGGGCTTAGCCCCAAGGCAATGAAATTAAGCTTGGCTGTTTGTTGAAATAGAATAAAAAACATTTCTCAACTCTTGGACCTTCTATATAAAATCATTATTTCTAGTATAATTTTATTTTACATCTAAAAAGTCATCCACAATCCTGAGTGGAGCTTTTAAGCTCTAAAGACAAGAAACTTAGGCTCCACTGAAGACAAGCATTGAAAAGTTTAGACATTATGCAAGAAGTTGGAAAATTCAGCCTCAAGTGTCCAGTTTCATTTCTCATTTTAGTGATGATGAGATTTTGCAAAGAAGGTGGTGTTAGCCCATAGAAATCAACCTAAGATTGGTGTTTTAGTTACTTTTCTGTGGCTGTGATTTAAAATATACCCTGGACAAAGCAAGGGAGAACTTAAGAAAGGGAGAATTCCCTTGGGCTTGAGTTTGAGGCTGCAGTCCATCATGGCGGGGACATCATGGTGGAAGAGGTGGGAAGCAACTGGTCACATTGCATCCACAACAGGAAGCAGAGAGATGAGTGCCGGTGCTCAGTTTCCTTTCTCCCCTTCGGCCTAGGACTCCAGTCCATGAAATGGTGCCTCCCACATTTAGGGTGAGTCTTTCCACCTCAAATAACCTAATCAAGAAAAATCCCTCTAAGACCTGTGTTCCTTAACCCCACACTTTACAGGACCTTATATAAAGCTTTGTTAGGGCTGGAGATGTACCTCAGTGGTAGAGCACTTACCGGCCTAGCATGTCTGGGGCCTTGAGTTTAACTCCCAAAAGTACATTGTTTATATCTATCTATCTATCTATCTATCTATCTATCTATCTATCTATCTATCTATCTATCTATCTATCATCGGTGGAGATAGAGATAGATACAGATAGTTACTGTATGTAATTAAAACCATGGAATACTTAATATCTTTATATGAATTCATTTAAAAGAAGAAAAACAAACTCATCATATTAACATAAACAACACATTTTTCATGATGAAACTATTTTCCAAAAACCAGTTAACAAGAAGAGTGCCGTGGCTTTGCACTTTTACATCACTCTATTCACTGACTAAGCAGAGGCAGCTGAACTCATATCTGTTCCAGATATAAAAGTTTGGTTGGTGCTTATGAAGAAAATTCAGTTTCACATAGCCAGATACATAACTAGAATACAGAGAACAATTTTTAATAGCCATTTTAGCTAATTATTGGATAATCTTCAATACCGCAATCGTGAAGAATGGGAGTTTTTTTTAATTATTATTTTTATTTTTTGTGTATGAGTGTATTGCCTGCATGTGTGTAAGTCATGAAATGCCCACAGAGGTCAAAAGAAGGCGTCGGATCCCCTGGAACTGGAGTTGGGTGGTTGTTAGCTGCCATGTGGGTGCTGGGATTCGAACCTGGGTCCTCTGAAAGAGCAGTCAGTGCTCTTAACTGCTGAGCCATCTCTCCAGCCCCAAGAATGAAGTTTCTTAAAGGTTTGTGACTGTAGAATCTGGAATCGTATCACTTACAAACCCTATTATATTAAAATCTATTGTTTTGTTTTAACTTTAAAAAATAGGCTCCTTTTTATTTATTTTTTTGAGAAACACAGCATTTCTCCTGCCTCAGCCTCCTAAGTGCTGGGATTACAGGTGTACACTATCATGTCTGGCTTATATTTTGAATGAATATTTTTAAATCAGTTCATGCTTTCATAGCACCAAGCTTTCTGGAAATATTTGTTCACTGGGTTAAGCAGATATTCTAAGTGTTGACTCATTGTACATGATCACAAAATCATATTTATTAATAGTGTCAGTAATGCTATCTGGAAAGGCTTAAAAGTATTGGGAAACTGTCAAGCTCACAGTAGTGAATACAGATTTAATGTAATTTCAGCCTTCCCCTAAAAGTTCCCGTCCCCATTGGCCACAAATACTGTTAGTTGCTTTCTTTGAGGTGAAAGTTTCATTTTTAAGAAAATGTCTACTGTATAATCACATGTGATCAACCACAGTTTGGCTGCTAGTTATTTCAAGTGAAGATGGAGTTTATGAAAAAAGTATCAAATTCAGTTTGCAACTCAGTTACAAAGTGCTTTTCTCGGAAGCAGCAGAAATGTGTTAAGTCTGTTTCCAGTTGGTAAGGGTCAATAATTAGCAGAATTAATAAGTTTCACTGTTACATTAAGAAATGTTTCATTGGGGCTGGAGAGATGGCTCAGCAGTTAAGAACACTGGCTGTTCTTGCAGAAGACCTGGGTTCAAATCCCAGCACCCACATGGCAGCTAACAACTGTCCATAACTCCAGTTCCAGGGGATCCGACAGCTTCTTCTGTCCTCTGCAGGCATTGCACGACACGGGTGCACTTACCTACGTGCAGGCAATACACACATACACTTAAAAAAATAATAAATACAATATTTTTTTAAAAAAGAAATGTTTCATTTGAAACTGGCTTGTTAGATGCACGCTCATGATAGTGAAAGATACAGCAGTGTAAGGTAGCTTGGTGTTACAGCCTTGGTTGCTGCTCAGCCGTGCGCCCTTCTGCTCACATCTGCTTGTTCTGCTTGTTGTACGTCTGCTTGTTGGTGCAAACACTGACGTGACAGAAAAGCCAAATGCTCTCTTTCCTCCCTTTGTTACTTAAACATGTTACAAATAGAGTCACATAATATTGTA